>NW_027512546.1:0-300000 GCF_048772815.1 Callospermophilus lateralis | reverse complement strand
TCTAAATGCAGTAAATATCAGACTTTGACAACTAAGGGGACCATGGACCAGGGGAAAGGATAAATCCATCACTCCTTCCTAGTAATCCCAGAATGCCCGGCCCCATTGATGGGCAGAGATCTGCTCACCAAGCTCTGGGCCAAAATAACTTTTAACCCTGAAGGCCCCCAAGAGGAATTTCTAAATCCTTCAGTAAATACTCCTATAATCATGGCTCTAACTATGTCAGTAGCAAATGTTCATCAACTCACTCATCTTTGTTCAAAGAAACTGCATTCATTCCTGAAAGATCAAGAACAGAGTTTTCCACTAACCGACTCACAGTGAAAGAAAATAACTGAATGGGTAACAAAAGCCTGTCAGGTCCATCAATTGGTTAATACTTACCCTTCCAAGCTTCCTGCAGGAAAGCACCTACGAGGAACCATACCAGGAAAATTCTGGGAAGTGGACTTTACTGAAATTAAGCCAGCAAGGTATGGACTTAAATATCTTCTAGTCTTTGAAGATACATTTTCAGGACGGATTGAAGCCTTCCCCACAAAAAAAAAGAAAGAAAAAAGAAAAAAAAAGAAACAGAGCAAATGGTTGTCAAGAAGATCCTGGAAGACATTTATTCTCCCCTTGACGACCAGTAGTCTTAACCCTCATCAGCCCCTTAAGCAGCGATGGCTGATCACAAATCCTACTGGAAAAGAAGTATGGTCTATCTCACATACAGCCCCCTTATGGACCTCGTGGCCATCTCTCCACCCAGACATTTGTCAGCTGGCTATAGGTCTTTCCTATTGAGATATCCCTGATGAAGAGGATCCCACTAAAATTCCATTAAATCCCTTCGGTACCATAGAAAATGGAAACAAACATTATGGATGTAGGGACACGTGAGCCAGATGCAGGTTGGCTAGCCTAGATTACTATGTTTGCCCGGCGGAGTATCAAAGCCACAAACAGTCACGGCTGTGCGGGGGGGAGAGCAGACTTCTTCTGTAAGTCATGGGGCTGTAAGCATACAGGGACTGCCAGATGGAACCCAAACTCCTCATCAAATTCTGTAAACAGCATTGGCCATATTACCAATTAGATAACCAAAACCGATGGCCCCAAGAGGGGTCTCTATATCCTCAAATTCTGCGTGACCTTTTAAACTTCTAAAAGTGCTCAAAAGGGTAAAAGGAGATTCCCCTATGTGGAGGCCTTCTCCCTCCTTTGCTCACATCCTGAACTATGCTTCTCCAATAGATGCTTACCCTCAGCCTTCTGCTCCAGACTCTCTGCTGTCACTCCCACCTCAGCAACTTGATTTCTGCCCTCCAATATCTAGATCAAAAACCCAAATCTCCGCCAGTTCTCAGACCATTGCCCCATGGCTGAGGTAGCAGGTACTGAGGTACCACTCCACTCACTCACTACTCTCTTCTCCTGTCAGTGCCCGCACTGGGTCCCTCCAGGTCCTCTTACCAGCTAATGCAAAGCTCAAACCCACTGAGGAGAACCCTCAGACCCTTATCCAAAATGTAATGAAAATGGCCTTTAATGTTGCTTTGTCATCACTGAAAACAGGTTACTAAAAATTTAAAGTCCCTCACAGGCTTTTTGGGATACTCACTCCCGTTTCCCCCTCTGTTCTATCTGTTCTACTGCTCAAATTTTTCTTGCTATTAAGATCCCAAAGCCCTCTCCCAATATTCTTTTACATCTCTCCTTTCTCATTCTCAGATCCACGGAAGTTGCTCTCATCCCTGCCTTCCAAGTCGTCCCCCTCTGTACCAGGTCCACAGAAAAGTCTTAATTAACCTTCTCCAGAAGTCTTCACCATGGCTGATTTACGACTTTCAGCAAAAGAGTCCCTATAAAAGAGATCACTGTAGATAAACTTCCTATTTTCGTTTTGCCCTGGTCTCCTTGGAAACTGGCTAAAAAAAACCAGCACTCCTAATCTAGACACACCCTTAATAGTTTTTCACAAAATATGTGAAAAAAAGGCCTCTGCCTTGAGCTGGGGCTTCACAGAGATGGCTACATTTCTAAGATAAAGAAGTTACAAACTGGGCTGCATGGAAACAGCTGGCAGGTTAAAAAAAAAGAAAGGGAAGAAAAAGCTCTCCCCCACATAGGTGTCCTTGAAAAGTTAACTTGCCCCAAACTGAGGAAAAAACAGAAACGAAAACTGCTTTTTGTGAACTTCTGCAGACTGTGAACTTCTGAGCCCATTTCCTTACGTGTTGTGTACAAAATTCTGAAACTACCTAAACTTGGGTTTCAGGGGATTAATTGATTACAACAGAAGCAATGCCCCCTGAATCTGGTTGCAACCAAAAAAGACTGTTTTCCTGTCTTTGGTGCTATCTTAGGTGCCTTGCCTTGTCCGTCCCTACAACAGTATAATTCTATATACTTAAACACTGTTTATGTTTTCATGAAATGGTCAACAGATGTGATTAATTGTGTAATGGTGCAGATGTTTCCCAGAGTGCTCTATCATGATGCAGGTTTATTTGAAGATCAAAGAGGGGGGCATAGAACACGGTTCCGCTGAAAACATATGTCCCTCACCTTAGCCATTCTATTACGAATAGTAGTTACTGCAGGGTAGGGCACGGGAACCATTGCTCTGGCCCATGGGACACAACAAATGACCCAAAGCAGCAATAGATCAAAAATTAAAGATATTAGAAACCTCCATCACAGCTTTGAACGAATCTTTAACCTCACTCTCTGAAGTTGTTTTACAGAACAGTCGAGGGTTGGACCTCCTTTTCATGAGAGAAGGGGGCCTTTGTGCTTCATTGAGGGAAGAATGTTGTTTTTATGTCTACAATACTGGAGTTGTAAAAAAAATCTATGAGTAAATTAAAAAGATGCCTTGAAGAGCGACAACGAGAGAGAGAGAGAGAGAGAGACAACGAGAGAGAGAGAATGGTAGTTTGAGTCTTTTTTTACACAGTCCCCCTGGTTAACTACGTTTTTATCAACCCTAGCCAGTCCAATAATAATCCTCATATTATTGCTAACTATAAAACCCTGTTTTCTCAACCGTGTAATTTCTTTTCTCCAAGCTCAAATTGGACAAATTAAACTTATGGTAATACCCCACTAGCAGACATAGAATGTGACACCCCACAATGATCACTTTTATGATTAAAAGTAGCCAGAAGAAGAAGTGGGGAATGAAAGGTTAATAAAATATGTACTTGTCATTTTCTGTTTTTCTGTATGCGTAACAAAACACTGTTGAAATCTTGAGAACTGTTTGCTAATCTTGTTCCCAGAATATGCTGTCCCCAATTACCAAACTGCAGAATGTACTCCCTCACCCAGTTGAATACAAACCATCCACTCTCCCTGACCCATCAATGAACTTCCATCCCTGCCCTCTGCAAGGAAAGTATATAAGCTCTGCTTAAGCTGTTGTCAGGTCTCTCTGTTCTATTCAAGTGAGCTCTGAGCCCCAGCATGCTGGACCCCCAATAAAACCTTTGCTGTTGCATGAGATAGTCTCTTGGTGGTCTCTTTCTCCGGCACTCGCCCAAACTTTACTTGGATGATTGAATGTAGAAGAGAACATCTATTCAAAAAGTTATAGTCAGTAGGATTAGGAAGATAGTTGGTAGGTTTAGGAAGAAAAGTGAGTATAGGATTTGGAAAAAAAGTTCTTTGCCAATAGGGTTTTGGTTAGAGAGTCAATGTAAATATCAACACAAGTGAAGAGTGAGTCACAATGATGAACAGGGGAAAATATGTAGAAAAGCAGATATCAATAGAGACATTAGGAAATCAGGAAAAGAATAAAGTGAGTTATGGGATTAGATATTTTCTACAGGGTTGAGGTTGAATGTATGAGCTTAGGAAGAAACAAAGATGAAGTCAACAATAGGATTGACATTTGAGAGCATTAGCATAGCCCAAGACAGTGTCCAAAATAAGCTCCGTTGCCCTCATTTGCCTAAATTCCCGGTGGCCTGTACATCCTTCCTGTGTACCAGGAGTGATCAAATAGGCCTGACCTTAATATTGCTCTGCTTCACCAATTTGAGGCCTACCGAGTGTCGGGTACACATTCTTTATGTAAATTGGAGAGATGAGAAAACCCAAGCACCTATTGGAAAGCTTCTGAATTAATTTGAAGAAATCATTTGACCCAAATGATCCCTATTCTCACTTGATGGAATTCAGAAACCTTACAGAGGAAGGCAAAAGACTTCATCCACAATGACTGCTCTTTTTTGCCATTTTGGATTTGGATGCACACATGGGATCTTTCTTTAGATCCATCAGGTGCTGAGTATCTAAGTCAAAGAATCACACTGGGCCAAGAGGCTGATTCAGACACACCTCTTTCCAAATCAATTAAGAAAAGAGCCAAAGGTGAATCCTATTAATTTCCATTTGAAAAATCTTTTCTTCAGGATTCAAAAAGCTGTGGCCTGAGACAAAAACCTTCCTGACTCTCAGGGCAACAGAACAATAGGTAAGCAAATGGCCCAAAGCAGGGATTCTCCACTGAGACTTTACTGGTCACACTGATATCTGAGTTTTCTGAGATGCTCGCCATTCCCTTCAGCTATCCAGTACATGGCCATGTCACCGAGCTTGGAGGTAGTACATATCTTGGACACAAAACCATGAGCCTATTCTGGAAAGTGGCCATAATTCAGGAAGAAAACAGCAACTTAGGAAGGTAGCAGGTATTGCCCATCAATAAGGCAAGCCATAGACAATTCATAAATTGGGCTGGATGAATGCTGGGAAGCTTTCTACGAGACAGGACACATCAATTAATGCATTCTCTTTTCTAATGTGTACAAGTACAAACACAGTGGGATACACAGACATAGAAACACTTGCGCTGTCAAACGACTTACTAGAAACTGTTCACTCCAAATCAAACAAACCGCCTTTCCTACCTATTCTCAGAACATGAGACAAAACCACAAACCCACACCCACACCCACAATGGCACCTCCTTCCCTCAAATAGGTCTGTGACTGTCCGGTGTGTGTTCTGACTGATGGGTCATACTATGATCCCCCAAAATGGCCTGTCCTGTCTCAGATCTGGTCTTCTTGGCCAACTCTGTGAAGTTGTCAGGAGCCAGGATTGAGCCACTACCTGCTTTCTCAGGAAGAGCCCCTCTTCCGAGCTTTCCTGGCATTTGGCCATCCTCACATCAGTAGGTACCAAGAAAGACTGACTCTGTCCTTGGTTAATCCAAAAAAGTGAGACCACTGGGACTAGGACTGGGACTGGCTCTGGGTGCCTGGCTTTCTGTATCCCAAGTTCAGAGAGTTCCATCACCAAGGAAGTGAGATGAGATCACTTTCTTCAGGAACTGAATGAGATCACTGCCTTAGCAACCACTTTATCATAACAATTGCTTCCAACGGTACCATGAGATGGAGGCTGCCCCTACTTCCTGTCACACTTTCACATGGTAGAATGGTATATCACCTGTAGGCAAATGGTAACAGCTCTCCACACAGGCATGGTTTTGTCCATCTTCTCTACATTAAGGAGAGATTGGCTGATTCTGATGCAACCCTTCATCCTGACCAGGTTGTTTGCCATGGAAGATGATTTTTGCTCTCTCAGGTCTTTCATAGCTGCCTACATCTTCTCCAGGGATCAATTTTGCATGGAGCTTTGAGGTTCTCAGCAGATGGAAGATCCACTACATTTCTGTATTGTAAGACCAACACTGTCCCTGCTCTTCTGTAAAATGAGATTGAGGGAACAGTGTATGGTTAGGGTGAATAACATTTTCCATTTGGCTTAGGAATCATTCTGCTGGATGATTAATGGTATTGGGAACATGCGATATTTATAAGAATATAGAGGTGAAATACATGTATGAAAAAATAAATCTAAGTAAGATTTGAAGCTCAGAAAATCATTGGGCCCTTGATTGGGATACTTACCATTGAATTACGTTCTCACAGATGTCTCAGATAAATCGATATACAATGGCATAAGACCTTGTACGTTGGATGATTGAATGTAGAAGAGAATATCCAGTCAAAAAGGGATAGTCAGTAGGATTAGGAAGATAGTCAGTAGGTTTAGGAAGAAGAGTGAGTATAGGATTTGGAAAAAAAGTTCTTCAGCAATAAGTTATCAATTAGAGTGTGAAAGCAAATGTCAGCACATGTGCAGGTTCAGTCACAGTGGTGAACTGTGGAAAATATGTAAGAAAGCAGATGGCAATAGAGACATTATGAAATCAGGCAATGTATAAAGTGAGGGATAGGATTAAACATTTTCAATCGGGTTGAGTTTGAATATATAATCTTAAGAGGAAACAAATATGTAGTCACCAATAGGATTGACATTTGAGAGCATTAGGCAACTTGGACATGGATGATTTTAGTAATCCATATTTACTTTCCATTTAGGCTTTGGTACAATCATAAGTGTGATCTTTGCATTTTGTGTCCAGAATATTTCTGTGATAAAATGTATATGTAGATCAGGTGACATGCGTATTTCTTCCACCATTTCTGGGAGCAATATTTTGAAGACATATAAATTAGTATTGGGGGTACAAAGAGGTGTACACTGTGTCTATGAATATAAAGAAAAAGCATGCATAGACCATACTGTGAATAAATAATATAACTGGTTTTACTCTAAATAATGGATTGAATTGATATCTGAAAATATATAAGAAATCTGATATTGGTATACAATCATTCATTCCAACCAGTTATACATCCATTGGAAATATCAGAGTTATAATTTATCATGAAGGGGATGTGAGTTTTGCTTCAAAAGTGATTATGGAAATCGAAAATAATGTGTTTTGAAAGAGGTCTCAGGAAGAGACCAGTCAAGAAAGATGGAAGAATACATGTGTCCTGAAGCAGGAAGTGATTGAAAGTGAAACAAATTCGTATAAATTTGCGAACTTGTGGATAAAATATATATCCTATGATGTGCATAAACTTAAGAAATAGTAATGTACCAGTTTTGAATAAAAATGAACGTAAAAATACAAATCATGTACCATAGGAATCTACTTGCCTTGATGTTAAACTGGGACAGTAACTCTAGAAATATTAGGATATGTATGTACCATTCACTGAAGTTAGTTTTCAGTACTAGAAAACAAATATGTATTTCAGGTGGATGAATATTTCTGAGAATAATATTGTGAAAAGTTGATTATAAATCCACATACGTGAACATGAATGAATTTAGGGAGTGTATATAAGACACATATATTTCATATTTTAAAAATCTGGAGATTGTATATATATATATATATATATATATATATATATATATAACAAAACACACACACAGACATTCAAAAGTAGCAATAGATATGCCAATCGTAATTGATCGAGATATATATATCATCCACAGATCCAAAAATATTCAATTTACTGAACATGGATTTATGTATAATGTTGTTCAACTAGGAAGCTCACCCATTGGTTGAATTTTTAGTTCCAGCAGTGTTTAGGATAGTGATCTCTTCTCACAATTTGTGTCTGCCAAGTCAGCCACCTCACAAGAATGTACATGTGATACAAGTTAGGATTCTATATGTGCATATCAAAACACATCTGCTGAATAGGCTACAGAGAAAGGGAGATAGGAATTCACATATTTGTTAACTTTAAAACACATGGAGAGATATCCAAAATGGCGGCGGGTATGGAGAGATCAAGTCTCTGACCTCTTCAGCTGCGCTGGAATAGGGAGTCATAAACTGTCTAAATACTGTTTGCTCAGGATCACTAGGCAATGATGCACTGACATGAATCTGGGGTGAACAGTCTGGGCCACGCAGAACACACACCGAGCCCGGATCGTTTGCATTCAACCTCTGGTTTGCCTGCGTTTCGTGACTCAGCACTAACGATCCAGCTGAAATAACTGGTCTGCCCTTCTGAACTTACAGAGGTAGAAGCCAACCTAGCCTTCATAGGCAGTGGCCAAAGGATTGAAACGGGGCATGGGAGAGACAGTCAGGACCCACCAGTTGCATCGGTCACCCAGCAAAGGGAACGAATGATCACCATTTGCATGGGATACCACCATGGCATAGAACTGACGTCAAGGATGGAGGAGATAACTTCATTGAAACCAGCGCGACAGGTTTGTAATTCCCTAGCCATCTCTCTCCACACAGCAGGGAATCCTTAAGGGCCCCTCCCAGCTCTCCCGTAAGGGTCCATCTCAGCTCTACCATGAGCGCAACAGCCAGACCGAGAAAATCAGGAGTGGCGCGGGACTTGTGGCACAGAACTCCAGGCTACCGCTCCCACCAGTGCTGACAACTGACATCTCTTGCACCAGCTACTGGGGCGTGGCTCCCGGAGGGCAAACAAATTCGCTTGGGGATCTCAGCCCCAAGCTCTACAAACTTAGGGTCTGAGGGAAGCAAACCGGGAGAGTGTGCCCAGGTATTCATAAAAACAGGTCTCCCAGGAGCAGCAGACCTGGCGTGTTGCCAGTATTGTGGTGAGCGTCGCAGGTGAGCAGGGCATGGCTTGAGGAAACACAAGAGAAGGCCCTAGGGTGTCAGGATTGGACACCCGCCCAGTCTGGAAGGAAGAGCAGCTGCATAGTGATTGGTTCCCACCTACTGAGAGGAGAACCTCGGCCCAGTGGGCACAGCACCACCTATTGGAAGAGAAGTTAATCAAACTCTATGACTGCATTTATTATTATCATTATTTATTTATTTTTTAAATTTGGGTTTTTTTTTTTCTTTTTCTTTCATTTTCATTCTTGTTGTTGTTTTTCTTTAACTTTTTTAATGTTTTTAAGTTTTTAAATTTCTTTATTTTATTATTAATTATTATTATTATTATTAAATTGTAATTTTCATTTTTTTATTATCATTATTATTTTTTTAATTTGTCTTTCATTCTTTATTTTCTGTTTTTTTCTTTTGTCTTTTCATTTCTTTTCAATTTTCTTTTTCCCCCTTCCTTGAATTCTACCTGCCTACTCTCATTCTCTTATTGACTTCTTCCCTTCCCTTCTAATATCTTTCCTCCCAAGCATGAAATAAATTTATAAGACTAATCAGTAACTCAGCACTCAAACAGAACAAGAAGTAACATGAGCAGCATAAGAAAGCAAGAAAGAAAAAGAGTACAAACAATGAAGGACAGCCTAAATACTCAGGAGGACCTAGAGTCATCAGAAAAATGATCATATAAAGAACTCAAGAAATACCTTAGACAGATGGAATGGAACCTTAAAGAAGATATGAGACAGCAAATCCAAACAGTGAAAGAACACATTGAAAATGAATTACATGAACAGATTAAAAAAAAGAAGTTAAGCATCTTTATATGGAGATAGAGATAATAAAAAAAATCATACAATAATTCTAGAAATGAAGGAAACGATAAACCAAATTAAAAACTCAATTGAGAGAATTACTAAAAGAGTGGAGCAAGTAGAAGACAGAATGTCACATAATGAAGACAAAATATATCATCTTGAAAAGAGTCTAGCCAACTCAGAAAGGCTGGTAAAAAATCACGAGAAAATCATCCAAGAGATATGGGATAACATATAAAAACCAAATTTATGAGTCATCTGGATAGAGGAAGGTCCAGAGATTCAAACCACGGGAATGAGTAACCTACTGAATGAAATAATTACAGAAAACTTTCCAGAAATAAAAAAAGAAACGGATATACAAATTGTAGATTCATAGAGGACACTGAGCACAAAAAATCACAGTAGACCAACACCAAGACATTTGTTATAAACATATCTAATATACAGAACAAAGAGAAAATATTAAAAGCTACAAGAAAAAGGAGGCAGACTACATTCAGGGGTAAATCAATAAGGTTAACAAAGGATGTTTCATCACAGTTGATGAAAGCGAGAAATCTTGGAACAACGTATTTTAAACACTGAAAGACAATGGATGCCAACCAAGAATTCTGGATCCAGCAAAATTAACCTTCAGGTACGAAAATGAAATAAAAATCTTTCATGATTAACAAAAGCTAAAAGAATTTGCAGCCAGAAAACCAGCATTGCAAAGCATCTTGAGAAAAACACTACATGAGGAAGAAATGAAAAACAACAACCAAAACCATCAGTGGGAAGTGACTGGGTAATGACAGAGTGCAGGGGGAAAGCTAATCATGGAGAAACAAAGTAAATTAAAAACAAAGATAAATAATTAAACATGGCTGGAAGTACAAACCATACATCAATAGTAGCTCTAAACGTTTATGGCTTAAAATCTCCAATAAAGCAACATAGGCTGGTAACTTGGATTAATAAAACAAATCCAACAATATGTTGCCTCCAGGAGACACATCTGAATGGAAAAGACATACACAGGCTGAAGGTGAAAAGTTGGGAAAATTTATACCATGCACACGGTCCTCGTAAGCAAGCAGGGGTGGCCATCCTCATATAGAATAAAATCGAAGTCAAGACTAAGTTAATCAAAAGGGATAAGAAGGACATTATATACTGTTAAAAGAAACCATTCACCAACAAGACATAACAATTATCAATATTTATGCACCAAATAATGGTGTTGCAATGTTCATAAAACAAATTCTTCTCAAGTTCAAGAATCAAATAGACCACAACCTAATAATTATGGGTGACTTCAACACACCTCTCTCACCATTAGACAGATCCTCCAAACAAAAGTTGAATAAAGAAAATATAGAACTCAATATCACAATCAATATCCTAGACTTAACTGACATATATAGAATATATCAACCATCATCAAGTGGATATACTTTTTTTTCAGCAGCACATGGATCCCTCTCAAAAATAGAGCATATATTATGCAATAGGGCAACACTCAGTAAATATAAAGAGGTGGAGATAATACCATGCATTTTATCTGATCATAATGGAATGAAACTGTAAATCAATGATAAAAGAAGGAAGGAAAAATCCTACATCACTAGGAAAATAAACAATATGTTACTGAATAATCCATGGGTTACAGAAGACATAAAGGAGGGAATCAAAAAATTCTTAGAGATAAATGAAAATACAGACACAACATATCGGAATCTATGGGACACAATGAAAGCAATTTTAAGAGGGAAATTCATCACCTGGAGGTCATTCATCAAAAAAAGCAAAAACCAACAAATAAATGAGCTCACACTTCATCTAAAAGCCCTAGAAAAGGGAGAGCAAAACAACAGCAAATGTAGCAGAAGGCAAGAAATAATTAAAATCAGAGTGGAAACCAATGAAATTGAAACAAAAGAAACTATTGAAAAAACTAACAAAAATAAAAGTTGGTTCTTCGAAAAAATAAATAAGATCAACAGACTCTTAGCCATGCTAATGAAGAGAAGAAGAGAGAGAACTCAAATTACAAACATACAGGATGAAAAAGGCAATATCACAACAGATGCTACAGAAATACAGAAGACAATTAGAAATTATTTTGAAAACCTATATTCCAATAAAATAGAAAATATGAAGACATCGGTAAATTTCTTAAGTTACATGAGTTGCCCAGACTGAGTCAGGAGGATACACACAATTTAAACATACCAATATCAATGGATGATTTAGAGGAAGCAATCAAAAGACTACCAACCAAGAAAAGCCCAGGACCAGATGGGTATACAGCAGAATTTTACAAAACCTTTAAAGAAGAATTAATACCAATACTTTTCAAGTTATTTCGAGAAACAGATAAAGAGGGAGCTCTGCCAAATTCATTCTATGAGGCCAACATCACCCTTATTCTGAAACAAGACAAAGACACCTCAAAGAAAGAAAAGTACAGACCAATATCTCTGATGAAGCTAGATGCAAGAATCCTCAGTAAAATTGTGGAGAATCGTATTGAAAGGCACATGAAAAATAATTGTGCACCACGATCAAGTAGGATTCATCCCTGGGATGCAAGGATGTTTTAATATATGGAAATCAATAAATATTATTCACCACATCAATTGACTTAAAGATAAGAACCATATGATCATCTTGATAGATGCAGAAAGAGCAGTTGACAAAGTACAGCATCCCTTTATGTTCAAAACTATGAAAAACTAGGGATAACAGGAACTTACCTCGACATTGTAAAAGCTATCTATGCTAAGCCTAAGGCTAGGATCATTCTGAATGGAGAAAAATTGAAGGAACAAGACAAGGATGCCCTCTATCCACACTTCAATTCAATATAGTTCTCAAAACACTGGCCAGAGAAATTAGACGAAAGAAATCAAAGCCATAAAAATAGGAAAAGAAGAACGAAATTATCACTATGTGCTGGTGATATGATTCTATAGAATCATAGAAGACCCAAAAGGGTCTACAAAAAAAAACTACTAGAACTAATAAATGAATTCAGCAAAGTAGCAGGATCTAAAATCAACACGCATAAATCGAAGGCCTTTCTGTATATCAGCAACAAATCTTCTGAAACGGAAATGAGGAAAAGCAGTTCATTCAAAACATCCTCAAAAAAATTAAATACATGGGAATCAACCTAACAAAAGAGGTGAAAGATTTATACAATAAATCAATAGAACCCTAAAAAAAGAAGTAGAAGAAGATATTAGAAGATGGAAAAATATACCCTGTTCATGGATAGGCAGAACTAACATCATCAAAATGGCGATATTACCAAAAGTTATCTATAGGCTTAATGCAATGCCAATCAAAATCCCAATGGCATTTCTTGTAGAAATAGAGAAAGCAATCATGAAATTCGTATGGAAAAATATAAGACCCAGAAATACAAAAGCAATTCTAAGCAGGAAGTGTGAATCAGGCGGTATAGTGATACCAGATTTCAAACTATATTACAGAGCAATAGTAACAAAAACAACATGGTACTGGTACCAAAACAGGCGGGTAGACCAGTGGTACGGTATACAGGACACAAGAGACTAATCCACAAAGCTACAACTATGTTATATTTGATAAAGGAGCTAAAAGCATGCAATGGAGGAAGGATAGCATCTTCAACAAATGGTGTTGGGTAAACTGAAAATCCATATGCAACAAAATGGAACTTAATCCCCTCCTCTCGCCATGCACAAGAGAGTTAACTCAAAGTGGATCATGGAGCTAGATATCAAATCAGAGACTCTGCATGTGTTAGAAGAAAAAGTTGGCTCTGGTCTACATATTGTGGGGTCGGGCTCCAAATTCCTTAATAGGACACCCATAGCACAAGAGTTACTAACAAGAATCAACAAATGGGACTTACTTAAATTAAAAAGTTTTTCTCAGCAAAAGAAACAATAAGAGAGGTAAATAGGAAGCCTACATCATGGGAACAAATTTTTACTCATCACACTTCAGATAGAGCCCTAATTTCCAGAGTATACAAAAAACTCAAACAATTAGACAATAAGATAACAAATAACCCAATCAACAAATGGGCCAAGGACCTGAAAAGACACTTCTCAAAGGAGGACATACAATCAATCAATAAGTACATGAAAAAATGCTCACCATCTCTAGCAGTCAGAGAAATGCAAATCAAAACCACCCTAAGATACCATCTCACTCCAGTAAGATTGACAGCCTTTAGGAAGTCAAACAACAAGTGCTGCTGAGGATGTGGGGAAAAGGGTACTCTTGTACATTGCTGGTGGGACTGCAAACTGGTGCGGCCAATTTGGAAAGCAGTATGGAGAATCCTGGGAAAGCTGGGAATGGAACCACCATTTGACCAAGCTATTGCCCTTCTCGGACTATTCCCTGAATCTTAAAAGAGCGTATTACAGTGATACTGCCACATCGATGTTCATAGCAGCACAATTCACAATTGCTAGACTGTGGAACCAACCCAGATGCCCTACAATAGATGAATGGATTAAAAAAATGTGGCATTTATACACCATGGAGTAGTATGCAGCACTAAAAAATGACAAAAAAATGGAATTTGCAGGGAAATGGATGGCACTAGAGCAGATAATGCTTAGTGAAGCTAGCCAATCGTACAAAACAAATACCAAATGTCTTATTTGATATAATGAGAGCAACTAAGAACAGAGCAGGGAGGAAGAGCAGGAAGAAAAGATTAACATTAAAGAGAGACGTGAGTTGGGGGGGGAGGTAGAGAAAAGGTAAATTTCATGGTAATGGAGGGAGACCCTCATTGTTACACAAAATTACATATAAGAGGTTGTGAGGGGAATTGGAAAATAAACAAAGAGAGAAATGAATTACAGTAGATTCGGTAGAGAGAGAAGATGGGAGTGGAGGGGAGCAGGGATAGTAGAGGATAGGAAAGGTACCAGAATACAAGTTACTAATAGGGCATTATGTAAAATGTGGATGTGTAACCGATGTGATTCTGCAATCCATATTTGGGGTAAAAATGGGAGTTCATAACCCACTTGAATCTAATGTATAAAATACGATATGTCAAGAGCTTTGTTATGTTTTGAACAACCAACTAATAAAATAAAATAAAATAATCGAAAGAAAAACACATGGGGAACTATTTCAACACAAAATTTACTAGATGTATAACTCCTACCTTATATAATGCAAAATGCAAGTCCAACTATACACCATGCCTCCTCTGAAATGCTTGTAATTCTATTCTGTTTGGGTT
This sequence comes from Callospermophilus lateralis, assembly GCF_048772815.1. Taxonomy (NCBI): domain Eukaryota; kingdom Metazoa; phylum Chordata; class Mammalia; order Rodentia; family Sciuridae; genus Callospermophilus; species Callospermophilus lateralis. The sequence continues at coordinate 285,452 of NW_027512546.1, read as the reverse complement.
GTTTTTCTCCATCTTATTAGGATTAGTAGTCAGAGTCTAGTAGATTAGGTGTCAGTGTCCGGTATTCAGTATTTCGAATGGAAAATTGGAAAATGGACCAAATGTGTATGCAAATATATGCTACACAAAAATTTTCCCACTCTCATCCAGAACAATGCCTTGACATTACCCTCGTCCCAAGTAATACATCATTAAAAGTCAAGAGTTAGAAAATCTGGGAATAAATATCTGGAATGGAATATGCTCAAAAGTTTACAACCTGGGAGGTGGTAGAGTAGTTTCCAAAAGTAAGGGACAGGGTAAACACTCCACAACCATGGAGCTGTGCTGCATAGAGACTTCTTGAGAAACTGCCTCTGAGTTTGAGCACTTGAAATATATGTTGTTGTCAGGAGCTTTACCTTCCTTGTAGTGAGACCATTACAGCTGGGTCTGCATCTATGTTACCTGGAGGACATGGTTTAATATTTTCCAATGAACATGCTGTAGCAGTGCTGAATTCAATCCTAGTCGGTAAACTGGGGCCACTGGGGGCTAAGTGTCTCCCCTTGTGGACTGTGAAGTCATTGGGTCATCCTCCACATTTTGTGGTGTTTATTGCTGCTGCACTGGGTGTTTAGTATTTGCTTCACGAAATACAAGGAGTTCAACTGAAAAACAGTGCTGAAGGGAGTTCTGTCATATGTGGTGGGTCAGGGTCTGTAGGAGAATGCACCAACCAAAGTTCTATCCCTCATAGCTTGCCCCTTGACCATAGCAACCTGATTCTGAACATTCCCCTGAAACCTCTCCATATAACAAGGTCCCTTTACTTGTAAGGGTCTGTTGGCTGCACCATGTCAGCCACAAGCCATTTGGAAGCCAATGGCAGATCCACATGGCCCCACCACAGATATTCCATCACACACCTGCCCACCACGGCTATAAGCCCACTAGTCATCAATCTCCAACTTACTGGCATCTCTGTTCTACACCATTTTCTTGAAACCCAGTCAATCAAGGCACTGTCTGGTATACTCATAATCATCAACAGGATATCCAAAGGTCCTCCAGTGCCACCTGTTCATGAAAATTTAAAAAAAAATTTCATGGTATTTATCGAGCCATTTTTCAAGCATGAAGTTGGAGCCAATGTGGGTTGCAATTCATTCAGGAACAATTAAATGTTGAGGATGCTCATTTCCATAAAAGCTTTGGAGAACTCTCAGAGGCAAGTCTTCCCAAAGAGTAGCCAAAAGGTCACATGAAGCAAGGTGCATTGAGGTCTACAACGTGAGGTCCATGTGTGTTTTGACTCTCAACTATGGCTGCCAAGTCGTTCAGAATAAAATCATGTGATATCTTGGCTGAGATTCCCAGTGCTCTGCGGAAAGCAACCCTGGGCCTAGATCTCAGTTTCCAAGGGCAAATCTCATGCGTGGCCTCCTAAAATTCCAACACAATTCATGGAAATACTTTGGTGACGTCAGTTCCAGAATGCAGTCTCTTAGGGTAATCACACCAGAGTTCAAGCCAAGGTGGACCCAGTCGTCTCTTCCAACCGCCACACAAATGACCACGATTCAAACCAAAACAATCCCTCATGACCTCATCTTCTTCCATTTAGACACTCATCATAACTTCTGGCTGGAGGTTTCCATGAGGTGTTCACCCCAAGACAGTGTCCAAAAAATCTCCCTTGCATCTCATTTGCCTAAAGTCAGGGTGGCCTGTACACCCTTCCTGTGAACCAGGAATGATCAAAAAGGCCTGCCATTAATACTGCTCTGCTTCTCAAATTTGAGGCCTACTGACTGTGGGTTTTAGATTCTTTATGTGAATTGGAGTCATGAGAAAATCTAAGCACCTATGGGCTAGCCTCTGCAGGGTTTGAGGAACTTATTTGACCCAAAGAATCCCTATTCTCACTTGATGGAGGTCAAGAAAGTTACAGAGCAAGGTGAGAGACTTCATCCACAAGGACTGCTCTTTGGCCATTTTGGTTTTGGATGTACACAGGGAATCTTTCTTCAGATCCATCAGGTGCTGAGACTCTAAGCCACCACCTCACACAGGCTCAAGAGTCTGAATAAGACACATTATTTTCAAAGAAATTAAGCAAAGAGCCACAGGTAATGCCCATTTATTTCCATTGCAAAACTCTTCTTTTCAGGCTTCAAAAAGGTGTGGCCTGAGGCAAAGGCCTTCCTGAAATTCAGGGCAACAGAACAATAGGTAAGCATAAGGCCCAAAGCAGGGTTTCTCCACTGAGACTTTCCTGGTCCCAGTGATTTCTGAGTTTTCTGAGATGCTCGCCATTCCCTTCAGCTATCCAGTACATGGCCATGTCAAAGAACTTGGAGGTGGTACATAACTTGGACAAAAAACCATGAGCCTATTCTGGAGAGTCTCCAGAATTCAGGAAGAAAACAGGAACTTAGGAAGATATCAGGTGAAGCCCATCGATCAGGCAAGCCGCAGTTCATTCATAAATTGGGCAAAATAAATGCTGTGAAGCTTTCTACTAGACAGGACACATCCATTTATGCATTCTCTTTTCTAATGTCTACAACTGTGGACACAGTGGGATACACAGACACAGAAACACTCGCCTTGTCAAGGGACTTTCTAGAAAATGTTCACTAAATCCAAACAAACCACTTTTCCTACCTATTTTCAGAACAAGGGAAAATCACAAACCTACAACCACACCCACAGAGGCACCTCCTTACCCCAAGTAATTCTGAGACTATCTGGAGTGTCCTCTGACTGGTGGGCCATATTATGTTCCCTCAAAATGGCATGTCCTGTCTCAGATCTCCTCTTCTTATCCAACTCTGTGAAGTTGTCAAGAGCAAGCTGTGAGCAACTACCTTTTTTCCCAGGAAAGGCCCGTCTTCAGAACTCTCCTGGCATTTGGCCTTCCTCACATCAGTAGGTACCAAGAAAGACTGATTCTGTCCTTGGTACATCCAAACAAGTGAGAACACTGGAACTGGGACTGGGACTGGCTCTGTGTGCCTGGCTTCCTGGATCCCAAGTTCAGAGAGTTCCATCAACAAGGAAGTGAGGTGAGGTCACTTCCTTCAGGAACTGAATGAGGTCACTGCCTTGGCAACCATTTTGTCCTAACAGTTGCTTCCAAGGGTCCCTTCAGATGCAGGCTGCTCCTACTACCTGTGACAGTTTCACAAGTTAGAATAGTATATCAACCATAGGCACCAGGAAACAACTCTCCACACAGGCCTGGTTTGGTCCATCTTCTCTACATTAAGAAGAGAGAGGCTGATTCAGACACAACCCTTCATCCTGACCAGGTTGTTTGCCATGGAAGATGACTTCTGCTCTCTCAGGTCCTTCATAGGTGCCTACATCTTCTCCATGGATCATTTCTGCATAGACCTTTGAATTTCTCAGGAGGTGAAAGATCCCCTATATTCCTGTATTGTAAGACCAACTCTGTGCCTGCTCTTCTGTAAAGTTAGATTGAGGGTAGATGGTATGGTTAGGATTAATAACATGTTTGATTTGTGTTAGGAATCATTCTGCTGGATGAATAATGGTGTTGGGAACCTGAGATATTTTTAAGAATATAGAGGTGAAATATTGTAATGGTCAGGCGAGTATAGGAGGAAGAGATGACCAAGAGACTGTCTCATGCAACTACAAAGGGTTCATTGTGGGTCCAGCATGCTGGGGCTCAGAGCACAGTTGAATAGAGCAGAGATCCCGGAGAACAGCTTAAGCAGAGCTTATGTACTTTTCTTGGAGAAGGCAGGGATGGAAGTTTATTGATGGGTCAGGGCGAGTAGGCCGTTTGCTTTCAACTGCGTGACTGAGCACATTCTGCAGTTTGGCAGTTGGGGACAGCACATTCTGGGAACAAGATTAGCAAACAGTTCTCAAGATTTCAACAGTGTTTTGTTAAGTGTACAGAAAAACAGGAAGTGACAAGTACCTATTTCATTAACCTTTCATTCCCCACTTCTTCTTCTGGTTACTTTTAATCATAAAAGTCATCACTGATGGGTGTTACATTTTATGTCTTCTAGTGTGGTATATTGTTGTCTGATTACCATAAGTTTAACTTGTCCAATTTGAGCTTGGAGAAAGGAAACTCCATGGTTTAGCCAACAGGGTCCTACAGTTCGCAATAATATGAGGATTATTAATGGACCAGCCAGGGCTGATGAAAGCATAGTTAACCAGACGGACTGTGTGAACCAAAACTCAAACCACCCTTTTTGGGCCTCTCTTTCTCGTTGACGCTCTTCAATGCGTTTTCTTTATTTACTCATAGATTCTTTTCAACTCCAGTGTGGCCGGCACAAAAACAACATTCTTCCCTCAATGCACTACAAATTCCCCCTTCTCTCATGAAGAGGAGGTTTTATCGCTCGCCTGTTCTGTAAAACAGATTCATAGACAGAGGTTAAACATTCCTGTAAAGCTGTGATGGAGGTTTTATTATCTTTAAGTTTTGGTCTATTGCTGCTTCTAATTAGGGCATTGGTTGTGTCCTTTGGACTAGGGCATTGATTCCTGTGCCCACTCATGCAGCAACTCCTATTCCTAATAGGATGGCTAAAGTGAGAGATACAGGTTCCCAGCGGAACTGAGTTGCATGCCCTCCTATTTGATCTTTAAATGGACCTGCGTCATCATAGAGCACTCTGGGAAACATCTGCACCATTACATAATTAATCACATCTGTTGACTATTTCATGAAAACATAAACAATGTTTAAGTATATAGAATCTTTCTGTTATAGGGACGGACGAGGCAAAGCACCTAAGATAGCACTGAAGACAGGGAAAAAGTCCTATTTGGTTGCAAACGGATTTAGAGGGCATTGCTTCTGTTGTAATCAATTAATCCCCTGAACCCCAAGTTTATGTAGTTTCATAATTTGTACCCAACATGTAAGGGAAGGGGCTCAGAAGTTCAAAGTCGGCAGAAGTTCACAAAAAGCTGTTTTTCTATCTTTTATTTTATCCTCTGTTCTGGGCAAGTTAACTTTTCAAGGACACCTGAAAGGGGGAGAGATTTTTTCTCTTTTTTTTCGCCCTGCCAGCTGTTACCATGGAGCCTAGTTGGTAACTTCTTTATCTTAGAAATGTAGCCATCTCTGTGAAGCCCCCACTCAAGGCCAGAGGCCTTGTTCACATATTTTGTGAAAAACTAGTATGGGTGTGTCTAGCTCAGGAGTGCTGATTTTTTTTCGCCAGTTGCCAAGTAGACCAGGGCAACACGAAAAGAAGAAGTTTATTTACAGTGAACTCTTTTAAAGGAACTCTATTGCTGAAAGTCCTAAAGTCAGCCATGGTGAAGACTTCTGGAGAAGGTCATTTAAGACTTTTCTGTGGGCCTGGTAGAGAGGGGGAAGACGTGGAAGGCAAGGCTGAGAGCAGTTTCATGGATCTGAGAATGAGGAAGTAGAAATGTAAAAGAATATTGGAAAAGGGGTTTGGGATTTTCCTAGCAACAAAAACTTGAGCAGTAGAACAGGTAGAGCAGAGGGGACGACGGGAGTGAGTATCCCAAAAAGCATGTGAGGTATTTTAAATTCTTAGTCACCTGTTTACAGTGATGACAAAGCAACTTTAAAGGCCATTTTAATTACATCCTGGATAGGGGTCTGAGGGATCTCCTCAGCTGGTTTGAGCTTTGGGTTAGCTGGTAAGAGGACCTTATGGGACGCAGTGCGGGCACTGACAGGAGAAGAGAGGAGTGAGTGTGTGGAGGGGTAACTCAGTACCGGATACCTCAGCAAGGGGGCAATTGTCTGAGAACCGGCAGAGGTTTTGATTTTTGATCTAGTAATTGGAGGGGAGAAATCAGGTTGCTGAGGTGGGAGTGCCAGCAGAGAGTCTGGAGCAGAAGGCTGAGTTTGAGGAACTATTGGAGAAGTATAGTTCAGGATGTGAGCAAAGGAGGGAAAAAACCTCCACATAGGGGAATCTCCTTTAACCCTTTTGAGCACTTGCAGAAGTTAAAAAGGTCATGCAGAATGTGAGGATCTGGAGACCCCTCTGGGGGTCACAGGTTTTGGTTGTCTAATTGGTAATATGGCCAATTCTGTGTATTGAATTTGATGAGCAGTTTGGGTTCCACCAGGCAGTCCCTGTATGCTAACATCCCCATGACTTACAGAAGAAGTCGGCTTTCCCCCCACACAGCCGTGGCTGTTTGTGGCTTTGATAGTCTTCCAGGCAAACATAGTAATCTAGGCTAGCCAACCTGCATCTGGCTCACGTGTCCCTACATCCATAATATTTGTTTTCATTATCTATGATACGAAAGGGATTTAATGAAATTTTAGTGGGATCTGCTTTATCAGGGATATCCCAATAGGAAAAACCTATAGGCAGCTGACAAATGTTGAGATGACCAACAGGTCCCTATGTGGGCTGTAAGCGAGATAGACCATTCTTCTGGTCTATGAGGATTTGTGATCAGCCATTGCTGCTGAATTCGCTGATGAGGGTTAGGACTAGTGGTGGCCAAGGGGAGAGTCTATAGCCTTATACACATGCCAAATACACAATTTGAAAGGGTTACCAGTCATTTCCAGTTTCCATCCAGAGTCTGGACAGGGCGCAGGCTTGAGATGGAAGGCATGGATACAGGAAAGGATTCCGTCTACATTTACTGCTGTAGGTGTTATAAGTAGCACGTGGTATTTCCTTTCCAGCGGGGTTCCAGGGATGACACCTGATGTCATCTTATGTAGATGAAGTCTCTTACTTGATATCGATGTGGAGTCTCCTTGTCCCCAGGTTGGTAGGCCGTGGCCAGCTGTTTTAACAGGTATCGCTGAGTTCTTTCAAGAGCTTTAAGTGTGTCAAGCAAGGGGGTGTGGAAGGGATCCTTAGGTCTTAGAGTTGGGGTTAGGTCCCTTACTGGAGGAGGGGCAACATAGAGAATTTCACAGGGGGAGAGGTTACACAAAGAAACAGAGGGAGTATTTTTTAGATGATACAGTGCATAAGGCAGGAGTATAGTCCAATCTTTTAGCTGGTTTCTAAGCTTAATTTCATTAAGGTGTCTTTAATGGTTCTATTTATTTTTTCTACCTGTCCTGAGCTCTGGGATCTATAAGCATAATGTAACTACCAATTAATCACCAGGGTACAGGTTAACCCATGACTTACCTGGGCCATGAACACCAGTGCATTGTTAGACCCTATTACCTTAGGCAGGCCGTATCTTGGAAAAATATCCTTCAGTATCATCTTGACCACGATTTGAGCCATTGTTTTTTTTTTTTTTTGGGGGGGGTGGGGGAAGGTTTCAATCCATCCTGAAAATGTATCTACAAAGACTAGGAGATATTTAAGTCCATACCTTGCTGGCTTAATTTCAGTAAAGTTCACTTCTGAAAATTTTTCTGGTCTGGTTCTTCAAAGGTGTTTTCCTGCAGGAAGCTTAAAAGGGTAAGCATTAACCAATTGATTGACCTGAGACGCTTTTGATACCCATTCAGTTATTTCCTTTCGCTGTGAGTCGGTTAGTAGAAAACTCTGTTCTTGATCTTTCAGGAATGCCTGCAATTTCTTTGAACCAAGGTGAGTGAGTTGATGTACATTTTCTACTGACATTGTTAAAGCCATGACTATAGGAGTTTTTACTGAAGGATTTAGAAATTCCACTTGGGGGCCTTAAGGGTTAAAAGTCATTATGGCCCAGAGTTTGGTGAGCAGATCTCCACCCATCAATGGGGCCGGGAACTCTGGGATTACTAGGAAGGAGTGATGGATTTTTCCTTTCCACAGGTCCATGTACCTCTTAGTTGTCCAAGCCAGATATTTACTGCCATTAGCCCCTTGAACTAGAGACCTTTTATTTGATAGAGGGCCCAATGGGGCCTTAAAGGCTGAGTATAATGCCCCTGTATCTACTTCAAAGTTTACTGGGGTCCCTTCAACTTCAAAAGTTATTTACTATAACTGTGAGTTGGTTAGTGGAGTTGGTTAGACTTCATCCACAATGAGTGCTCTTTTGGAGATGTTGGTTTTGGATGCACACAAGGGATCTTTCTTTAGATCCATCACGTGCTTAGAATCTAAGCCACAGCCTTACACAGGGCCAAAATGCTGATTCAGACACATCCCTTTCCAAAGCAATTAAGCACAGAGCCACAGGTGATGCCCATTCATTTCCATTTGAAAACTGTTTTCTTCAGGCTTCACAAAGGGGTGGCCTGAGGCAAAGACCTTCCTGACATTCAGGCCAACATAACAATAGGCAAGCAAAAGGCCCATTGCAGGGTTTCTCCACTGAGACTTTCCTGGTAACACTGATATCTGAGTTTTCTGAGATGCTCCCATTCCATTCAGCTGTCCAGTACATGGCCTTGTCAAAGATCTTGGAGGTTGTACATATCTGGAGCAAGATGAATCCTGGGAAGCTTTCTCCTAGACAGGAAACATCCATTGATGCATTCTCTTTTCTAATTTCTACAACCACAGACACAGTGGGATACACAGAAATAGAAACAATCGCCTTGTCAAATGACTTACCAGAAACAGTTCACACCAAACCAAACAAACTGCCTTTCCTACCTATTCTCAGAACATGAGACAAAATCACAAACACACACCCACACCCAGAAAGGCACCTCCTTCCCCCAAGGAGGTCTGTGACTATACAGAGTGTTCTCTGACTGGTGGGCCATTCTATGTTTCACGGAATTGGACTATCTTGTATCAGATCTAGTATCCTTGGCCAACTGTGTGAAGCTGACAGGAGCCAGCAGTGAGCCATTACCGGCTTTCTCAGGAAAGGCCCCTCTTCTGAGCTCTTCTGGCATTTGGTCATCTTCACATTAGTAGGCACCAAGAAAGACCTATTCTCACCTTGGTAAATCCAAACAAGTGAGACCACTGGGAGTGGGACTGGGACTGGCTCTGGGTGCCTGCCTTCCTGGATTCCAAGTTCAGAGACTTCCAAAAACAAGGAAGTGAGGTGAGGTCACTTCCTCCTGAAATGAATGAGGTCACTGACTTGGCAACCACTTTGTGCTAACAGTTTCTTCTTATGGTCCCTTGAGATGGAGGCTGCCCCTACTTCATGTGACACTTTCACAAGTTAGAATGGTATATAAACCATAGGCACCTGGGAAGAGCTCTCCACAAAGGCCTGGTTTGGTCCATCTTCTCTACATTAAAAAGAGAGAGGCTGATTCAGACACAAACCTGTATCCTGACCAGGTTGTTTGCTATGGAAGATGACTTTCACTTTCAAAAGTCCTTCATAGCTGCATACATCTTCTCCAGGGATTATTTCTGCATGTATCTTTGAGGTTCTCAGCAGGTGGAAGATCCCCTACATTCCTGTATTGTAAGACCAACACTTTCCCTGCTCTTCTGCAATGTTAGATTGAGGGAACAGTGTATGGTTAGGGTTAAAAACATGTTCGATTTGTGTTAGGAATAATTCTGTGGGATGATTAATGGTATTGGAAACCTGCGATATTTACAAGAATATATAGGTGAAATATAAGTATGAAAACAGGAATCCTGGTAAGGTTTGAAGCTCAGAAGGGCATTGGGCCATTGATTGGGAGACTTAGTTTTGCATTATGTTCTGCACACATGCCTCAGCTGAATCGATATAAAATGGCATAGGACCTTTTTTCTTGGATGATTGAATGTCGAAGAAAACATCCAGTCAAAAAGGGACAGTAGGTAGGATTAAGAAGATAGTCAGTAGGTTTAGAAAAAAGCGTGAGTATAGGATTCGGACCAAAATATTTTTAGCAATAGAGTTTTGGTTAGAAAGTGAATGTCAATGTAAGCACATGTAAAGAATGAGTTACAATAATGAGCTGGGGAAAATATGTAGGAAAACAGATATCAATAGAGACATTACGAAATGAGACAAAGTATAAAGTGAGTAATAGGATTAGACATTTTCAACAGGCTTGAGTTTGAATATATAATCTTAGGAAAAAACAAATATGTAATCACCAATAGGATTTTCATTTGAGCACATTAGGCAACCTGGACATGGATATTTTTAGTAATCCATGTTCAATTTCCGTTTAGGTTTGGTACAATCATAAGTGTGACGTTTGTGTTTTTTGTGTCCTGAATATTACTGTGATAAAATGTATATGTAGATCAGGTGACATGGGTATTTCTTCCACCATTTCTTGGAGCAATATGTTGAAGATGTATTAATTAGTACTGGAGTTCAATGAGGTGTATCCTGTGTCTATGAATATAGAGATAATGCATGAATAGACGATATTGTGAATAAATAATATAACTGATTCCACTTTAAATAATAGATTGAATTAATATCTGAAAATATATACGAAATCTTATATTGATAAACAATCATTCATTCCAACCGGTTATACATCTAATTTTAATATTAGGTTTATGGTTTATCATGAAGAGTGTGTGGGCTTTGTTTCAAAATTGATTATGGAAATCAAATATAATGTGTTTGGAAAGAAGTCTCATGAAAAGACCAGTTAAGGAACCTGGAGGAATACATGTGTTTTGAAGCAGTAAGTGATTGAAAGTGAAACAAATGCCTATAAATTTGTGAACTTGTGGATGAAATATATATCCTATGATGAGCATAAACTGAAGAAATAATAATGTACCAGTGTTGTAAAAAAATGAACGTCAAAATACACATTATGTCCCATACAAATCTACAGGCAATGATGTTTAAGTGGGTAAGTTACTGTAGAAATATTAGGATTTGTATGCAATATTAACTGAAGTTAGTTTTCAGTACTAGAAAACAAATATGTATTTCAGGTGGATGAATATTTCTGAGAATAATCTTGTAAAAAGTTGATTATAAATCCACATACATGAACATGAATGAATTCAGGGAGTTAATGTAAGACACATATATTTCATATTTTGAAAAATCTGGAGAGTGTGTATATATATATACACAGACATTAAAATGTAGCAATATTTATGCCTATCGAAATTCATCATTAAATATATATCATCAACAGATGCAAAAGTATTTATTTTAGTAAACATGGATTTATGTATAATGTTTTTCAACTAGGAAGCTCACCCATAGTTTGAATTTTCAGTTCCAAAATCGTTTTGGAGGAGTGATCTCTTCTCAAAATTTGTATCTTCCTAGTAACTGTAACCTCAAAAGTATGTATGTGTGATACCAGGTAGGATTCTATATGTGCATATAAAATTACATGTGCTGAATAGGCTACAGAGAAAGGGAGACAGGAATTCACATATTTGTTTACTTTAAAACACATTGAGAACTATTTAAACAAAAAATTTACTGGATTTATAACACCAACCCTTTATCATCCAAAAGACCAGTCCAACTGTACACCATTCCTCCTCTGAACTGCTTGTATTTCTATTCTGTTTGGGTTATTTTTCTCCATCATAATGGTTTAGTAGTCAGAGTCTAGTCAGCTATTGGTTAGTGTCAGGGATTCAGTATTTCAAATGGAAAATTAGATAATGAATCCAATGTGTATGCAAATATGTGCTACACAAAATTTTTCCACTCTCATCCAGAATAATGCCTTCATATTACTTCGGCCCCAAGTAAGACACAATTAGAGGAGAACAGTTAGAAAATCTGTGAATACCTATCAGGAATGCAAAATCCTCAGGAGTTCACAACCTTGGAGGTGGTAGGGGAGTTTCCAAAAGTAAGGGACAGGGTTGATAGATCCAACCTGATCTTTCATTAAAATTGGGGGCCATCTTGCCACAAAGCCATGAAAAGATAATTTTGGCTTTACTATAAATTAGCGCAAATTCTGAACCTGCTTGGAATGCCTACCAGTGCCTTGAACTCACCCATGTCTGGATCTCTGACCAGATAGCAGCGCTCTCTAAAACTTTAATGATAGCTCATAAATATTTTTCTTTCCCTGGCCAGACAACGTGTCTCTGAGGCTCTAATGGTCCTCATAAATTCTGATGTTAGGGGCAGCAAAAAAAAAAAAAAAAATGTAATATACCATTAGTGTGATGCTTGTCAAAGTTCTCTTATCTGTAACCCCCCTTTTGTGTATCTTTCTGGGCTACATATCTGGGCTGTAGGAAAGTTGGGTTGCTGTCTTGTTCCCGCCATTTTGGGAGGGAGAGGCAGCCTGGCCGGTTGAAATAATAAGCTTGCCTTAATTTGATTTTAATTGGAGTCAGTGGTCTTTTCTTGCATTCTGGTCTTACATTTTGGAGTTCCAAAGCGAGATAACCCTGCCCGACCAGATCACAAGACCAGACTGTGGAAATTCTGAAGCTGGCCTGCCCTCTAGGGCTCCACACTGGAGAGCCACTCTAGGGGGTGTGCAACTTAAGACGTTCCAAGGCCTTGGATTGAGCCTTCAGTCCGTGGAGCACTGCAGAGAACCAAAGCACTAAAACTATTAGCATGCTCCTGGTAGAGGAGGCCTCCATAGGTAAGTGACGCCTTTATAACATCTGCTATCCAGTTAAGGGAGAGTACTTCTGATGACAGGGAGGTGGCCTGGGTAGGCTAACATATACCCCTCTCCGGGACAGTAATGAAAATGGTTCTGTCCTCTGTTCTGTTCTGTAGGGAATTGCTCTTTAAATTTAAGCTCACAAGGTTTTCTAGGTGTTCAAAAATCTAATAAAATATTAATGTCTACAAAAGGTCTAATATGCCTTTGTTCAAGGACTTTTCCTTCAACAACAAAAAAATGGTTTACAATTTTCAATACAATTGTCTAATATTTTAATAAATAAGTAAAGTAAATTTCATATGGGATTACTCATTCATGAGTAGTTTTGTTTGATATCTGATTGATTTACTAAGGTCTGTAAAAGTTTGTACTAAAGTGTGTATAAGATTGTAAAATTCAGTCATGTGTTAAAGAGACAAAAATTTCTGAAAACATAAGTTTACCCATAAAACTGTGTTATTAAGTTTTATTTTTTTTCTAGAGCAAACAACCATAAAAATTAAACAACTGAATAAATAAGAACTGTTATTTTAGAGAACTGTACTGCCATTTCTTTAAAAGCTAAACTTGGTTAATGTAGAAACATCAATGTAATTGTGTTGCTGTCAATGTGCTCATATCTTCCAGGTATACAAGTCTGTAAGGTAGAAACTTGAAAAGAGCATTATATCAATCTGTTGTTCTAAATTTATATGGTAAAAAAAATATATTGGGGATTTATTTACCTGTTATCAATAAGATATGTAAAGTTTTATGTTACTTTTTACATTGGGGAACCATTTAAATGTATTTTTAAGTTATTGAGAGCCTAATCTATGTAAAGGTTAAAAACTTTCAGCCTTTCTTTAATTCATGTTTTAAATCTGATATCATACGGTGTTAGCAAATGTTCATGTGACCTGACACAATTTATGTAAACTTTGTAAAATGATATTTAAAAAACAAAGATCACCTTTAGATCTAAAACACTAAAGATTCATATAGAGCCCTGCCTTAACTGAAATAAGGCTGTGTGTCCCATCTTACAACATGTGAGAATGACTACGAAAGCAGTAGGTCAGATTTTATTTCATTTAAAGTTATGTTCAAAAGTTTCTTTGGTTTTTGATTTGTGTCAAGATTACTAGGATTTAAACAGGGGATATAGTGTATAACTCAGCCAAAAAATTTAGGGTAGCTGTTACACGAACTAAGTATTTTTACTCTTGTTAAAAATTTTTATTTTGTAATTTCCTTATAAGTGATCTAAAGATTCCCTGTTAGTGTTTTACAGAAGTGTTGCTTTAAGAACACAACATGGGTTAATTTAAGATAATAAGTCATCACCTATAAGACAGAATAATACAGATCCCAATTAATTAAAAGATAAATAATTATAAAGTTATAGACATTAAATCCCAGTACTTGTAATATAAGGCTGTTAAAATTTATTTGCTGGATGTTTCAGATTAGGATTTAATTAAAGTTAAATGAAAAGGGCCAAGAAAACCAATATTTGGCTCTTGCCCTCTGAGTCAGTCTGAATCCAGGGAACAGGGGACTTCTCTAAAGAGCTTTGCAACTCTGGGCCAAATAACCTCCAGATCAGAAAAAATAATGAGACCACTGGAGAACATAAAGCCAATGAGTGCATTTGCCATGAAGAGGAGAGTTATCAGAGAAGGGAGACATTCTTATGCTTCTGAGGGAAACCACATGGTCAAGCAAGACCTGGACCCACCTAGCGAAAATGGCACTATCAGAACTGAGAAGCTGCTCTCAAGTTTCCCCAGAATTGACTCCCATAAAAGCTCAGCTGACTGTGAAAATAGATAGAAACAGAAGTCAGTTTGACTGTTTCATCTTAAACAGTTAGCAAAGACAGTTAAAACGAAAATACAGCCATTCCTGGGCATTTTAATTAATAATAATAATCATCATCATCATCATCATCATCATAATAATAATAAAATTTTAAGGTATACAATTTATGTTAGCCTCCCAAAATAAGTAAGACTGGAAACTAAAAGAAGGATTCTCAGACAGGAATGCCTGATAACTATAAAAAGAGACTATCAAGAGGAGCTGCCAGAGGCAGATTTTTTAGGTTAAGACCTACTTATATTCCTAACCTAAACAGGTAGTCTTCGTGTCTGCTAGTACGATTATCCAGCCCTGAGTAACAGAAGTGAAGATTTCTCTATTAGACACAAAGGTCATACTAGTAAAAGGATTTTGCAAGATCAGATGACATGAAATTATTACACTGTATCTAATGGGGAAGGACAACTGTAACACTAAAATTAAAAGGTTACGTTGACAGTCCAGATAACTGGGGAAACTAAAGTCTGGTGAGGGAACCTCAATACAGCGACATGTTGCAACTGCTGCAACATTTATTCAGTACTCATGGTTTTTGTTTCTCTCAACTTTCAGGGCAGCTGAACAATAGGTAATCTAAAGGCTCAAAGCAGGGTTTCTCCACTGAGACTTTAATGGTCACACTGATATCTGAGTTTTCTGACATGGTCGCCATTCCTTTCAGCTATTCAGTACATGGCCATATCACAGAGATTGGAGGTGGTACATACCTTGGACACAAAACCATGAGCCTATTCTACAGAGTGGCCAGAATTCAGAAAGAAAACAGGAACTTAGGAAGATAGCAGGTGTTGCCCATCGATAAGGCAAGCTGCAGTACATTCATAAATTGGGCAGGATGAATGCTGGGAAGCTTTCTACTAGACAGGACACATCCAATGATGCATCCTCTTTTCTAATATCTACAACCACGGACACAGTCGGTTACAAAGACATAGAAACACTCGCCTTGTCAAATGACTTAGTAAAAGCTGTCCACTCCAAACCAAGTAAACCGCCTTTCCTACCTATTCTCAGAATATGAGACAAAACCACAAACCCACACCCACACCCACAAAGACACCTCCTTCCCCCAAGTAGGTCTGTGACTATCCGGAGTTTACTCTGAGTGGTGGACCATGCTATGTTCACCAGAAATGGCCTGTCCTATCTCAGATCTGGTCTCTTTGGACACCTCTCTGAAATTGTCAGAAGCGAGCGCTGAGCCACTACCTGCTTTCTCAGAAAAGGACCCTCTTCAGAGCTTTCCTCGCATTTGGCCATCCTCACATCAGTAGGTACCAAAAGACTGACCCTGTCCTCGGTAAATCCAAACAAGTGAGACCAATGGGACTTGGATTGGGACTGCTTTTGGGTGCCTGGCTTCCCGAATCCCAAGTTCAGAGAATTCCATCACCAAGGAAGTGAGGTGAGGTCACTTCCTTCCTGAACTGAATGAGGTCACTGCCTTGGCAACCAGTTTGTCCTAACAGTTGCTTCCAAGGGTCCCATGAGATGGAGGCTTCCCCTACTCTCTGTGACACTTTCACAAGTTAGAATGATAAATCAAACATAGGCACCCATGAACAGCTCTCCATAATTGCCTGCTTTGGTCCATCTTCTCTACATTAAGATCAGAGAGGATGATTCAGACTCAACCCTTCATCCTGACCAGGTTGCTTTCCATGGTAGATGACTTTTGCTCTCTCAGGTCCTTCATAGCTGCCTATATCTTCTCCAGGGATCATTTCTGCAAGGACCTTTGTGGTTATTAGCAGGTTAAAGATCCCCTACATTCCTGTATTTTAAGACCAACTCTGTCCCTGCTCTTCTGTAATGTAAGATTGAGGGAACAGTGTATGCTTGGGTTAATAACAGATTCAATTTCAGTTAGGAATCATTCTACAGGATGAATAAAGGTATTGGGATCCTGCAATATTTACAACAATATATAGGTGAAATATAATTATGAAAACAGAAATCTAAGTAAGATTTGAAGCCCAGAAGGTCATTGGGCCCTTGATTGGTATACTTAGCTTTGAATTACTTTCTGCACAGATGTCTCAGATAAATCGATATACAATGGCATAGTATCTTGTACCTGGGATGATGGAATGTAGAAGAGAACATCCAGTCAAAAAGTGATAGAAGTTAGGATTAGGAAGATATTCGGTAGGTTTAGGAAGGAGGGAATAATAGATTTGGAACAAATGTTCTTTAGCAATAGGGTTTCGGTTAGAGGGTGAATGTAAGTGTCACCACATGTGAAGATTCAGTCACAATGATGAACTGGGGAAAATATCTAGGAAAGAAGATATCAATTGAGACATTACAAAATCAGGCAAAGTATAAAGTGAGTGACAGGATTAGACTTTTTCAAAAGGGTTGAGTTTGATTATATAATCTTTGGAAGAAACAAATATGTAGTCACCAATAGGATTTTCATTTGAGCACATTAGGCAACCTGGACATGGATGTTTTTAGTAATCCATGTTCAATTTCCGTTTAGGTTTGGTACAATCATAAGTGTGACGTTTGTGTTTTTTGTGTCCTGAATATTACTGTGATAAAATGTATATGTAGATCAGGTGACATGGGTATTTCTTCCACCATTTCTGGGAGCAATATGTTGAAGATGTATTAATTAGTACTGGAGTTCAATGAGGTGTATACTGTGTCTATGAATATAGAGATAATGCATGAATAGACGATACTGTGAATAAATAATATAACTGATTCCACTTTAAATAATGGATTGAATTAATATCTGAAAATATATACGAAATCTTATATTGATATACATTCATTCATTTCAACCAGTTGTACATCTAATGTTAACATTAGGGTTATGGATTATCATGAAGGGTGTGTGAGTTTTGCTTCAAAAGTGATTATGGAAATCGAAAATAAAGTGTTTGGAAAGAAGTCTCACTGAAAGACCCGTCAAGAAACCTGGAGGAATACATGTATTCTAAAACAGGAAGTGATTGAAAGTGAAACAAATGCCTATAATTTGCGAACTTGTGGATGAAATATATATCCTATGATGTGCATAAACTGAAGAAATTGTAAAGTACCAGTGTTAAATAAAAATGAATGTCAAAAGTCACATCATATCCCATAGGAATCTACTTGCATTGATGTTAAACAGGATGAGTTACTGTAGAAATATTAGGATTTGT
This sequence comes from Callospermophilus lateralis, assembly GCF_048772815.1. Taxonomy (NCBI): domain Eukaryota; kingdom Metazoa; phylum Chordata; class Mammalia; order Rodentia; family Sciuridae; genus Callospermophilus; species Callospermophilus lateralis. The sequence continues at coordinate 268,004 of NW_027512546.1, read as the reverse complement.
ATGCACCATTCACTGAAGTTAGTTGTCAGTACTAGGAAACAATATGTATTTCGGGTTGATGAATATTTTTGAGAATAATCTTGTGAAATATTGATTATAAATTCACATACATGAGCATCAATGAATTGATAGAGTGTACAGTAAGACACATATATTTTATATTTTGAAAAATCTGGAGTGTGTGTGTGTGTATATATGTATATATATATACATATAACACAGAGACATTAAAAAGTAGCAATACATATGACAATCAAAATTTGTTGTGAAATATATATCATCCACATATATTTGGATATACATATAACACACAGACATTAAAAAGTAGCAATATATATGACAATCGAAATTTGTTGTGAAATATATATCATCCACAGGTCCAAATATATTTATTTTACTCAACATGATTTATGTATAATGTTGTTCAACTAGGAAATTCACGAATAGTTTGAATTTTCAGTTCCAACAGCGTTTAGTAGGAGTGATCTCTGCTAACAATTTGTATCTGCCAAATCAGCCATCTCAAAAGAATGTACATGTGATACCAGGTAGGAATCTATATGTGCATATGAAATTACATGTGCTGAATAGGCTACAGAGAAAGGGAGACAGGATTTTTTTTATTTGTTAAATTAAAAGCACATGGAGAACTATTTCAACAAAAAATTGACAAGTTTTACAACAGCTACACTTTATCATGCAAAAGGCAATTCCAACTGTACACCATGCCTCTTCTGAACTGCTTGCATTTCCAATCTGTTTGGGTTATTTTTCTCCATCATATTAGGATTAGTAGTCAGAGTCTAGTAGGGTTTGGGGTAGTGTCAGGGATAAAGTACTTCCAAAGGAAAATTAGAAAAAGAATTCAATGAGTAGGCAAATATGTGCTACAAAAAATCCTCCCACACTCATCCAGAACAAAGCCTTGACATAACCATTGCCCCAAGTATGACACAATTAGAAGAGAAGAGTTTGAAAATCCGTGATTATATATCTGGAATGGAACATGCTCAGGAGTTTACAAACTTGGAGGTGGTAGAGGAGATTCCAAAAGTAAGGGACAGGGTAAACACGCCACAAACATGGAGTTCTGGTGGAATAAAGACTTATTGAGAAACAGCCTCTGAGTTTGGACACATGAAATATATGTTGTTGTCAGGAGCTTTAGCTTCCTTTGTAGTGAGACCATCAAAGCTGGGTCTGCATCTATGTGACCTGGAGGAAGTGGTTTCTTATTTTCCAATGACCATGAGGCAGCAGTGCTGAATTCTATCTTTTTAGGTCAACTGTGGCCATTGGGGACTAAGTGTCTCCCCCCCTGTGGACTGTGAAGTCATTTGGTCATCCTCCATTTTTCCTGGTGTTTCTTGCAGCTGCACTGGGAGTTTGGTATTTGCTTCACGAAATACAAGGAATTCAACTGGGACACAGGGCTGGAGGGAGTTCTGTCACGTGTGGTGAAACAGGGTCAGCAAGAGAATGCACCAACTAGGCTTCTATCCTATATAGCTTGCCCCCTTGACTATAGCAACCTGATTCTGAACATTGCCCTGAAACCTCTCCATATAACAAAATGCCTTTACTTATAAGGGTCTGTTGGCTGCATCATGTCAGTCACAAGCCATTTTGAAGACAATGGCAGATCCACATGGCCCCACCGCAGATGTTTTATCACACTCCTGCCCACCACTCCTCTAGTCCCACTACTCAGAAGGCACCAAGTTACTGGCATCTCTGTTCTACACCATTTTCATGGAACCCAGTCAATCAAGGCACTGTGTGGTACACTCATGATCAGAAACAGGACATCCAATGATTCTCCAGTGCCACCTGTTCATGGGAATTTCAAAAATTTCATGGTATTTATCAGGAAACATTAAATGGTGAGGAAGCTCATTTCATAGAAAGCTGTGGAGAATTATCACAGGCAAGACTTCCCAAAGAGTGGCCAAAATGTCACATGAAGCCATGCCCATTGAGGTTTACAATGTGAGGTCCATGTGTGTTTTGCCTCTCAACTCTGGCTGTCAAGTTTTTCAGAATAAAATCATGTGATATCCTAGCTGAAATTCCTAGTGCTCTGTGGAAAGCAAACCTGGCCCTAGATCAGTTTCCAAGGGCAACTCTTATCCGTGGCCTCCTAAAATCCCAAAACAGTTCATGGCAATATTTCTCTGATGTCATTTCCTGAACTCAGTATCTAAGGGGAATCACACCAGAGTTCAAGCCAAGGTGGACCCAGTCATCTCTTCCAACTGTCACACAAATAACCAAAATTAAAACCTAAACACTCCCACATGGCCCTCATCTTCTTCCATATAGGCACTCATCATAAACTCCGGTTGGTGGTTTCCATGAGGGACAGAGCTCAAGACAGTGTCAAAAATATGCTCCCTTGCCACTCATTTGCCTAAAGTCAGAGTGGCCTGGACACACTTCCGGTGAACCAGGAGTGATCAAATAGGCCTGCCATTAATACTGCTCTGCTTGTCCAATTTGAGGCCTACTGACTGTCAGGTATAAATTCTTTATGCGATTTGGAGTAATGAGAAAACCCAAGAACTTCTGCATGGCTTTGAAGAACTCATTTGACCCAAAGGATCCCTATTCTCACTTGATAGAGGTCAGGAACCTAACAGAGGAAGGCAAGAGACTTCATCCACAATCACTGATCTTTTTGCCATTGTGGTTTTGGATGCACATATGGGATCTTTCTTTAGATAAATTAGGTGCTGAGAATCTAAGCCACAGCCTCACACAGGGTGAAGAGGCTGATTGAGACACATCCTTTTCCAAAGCATTTAATCAAAGAAACACAGGTGATGCCTATTCATTTCCATTTGAAAACTGTTTTCTTCAGGATTCAAAAAAGGGTGGCCTGAGGCAAAGACCTTCCTGACATTCAGGGCAACAGAACATTAGGTAAGCAAAAGGCCTAAAGCAGAGTGGCCAGAATTCAGGAAGAAAACAGGAACTTAGGAAGGTAGCAGGTGATGCACATCAATAAGGCTAGCCACACTCTATTCATAAATTGGGCAGGATGAACGCTGGAAAGCTGTCTACTAGACAGGAAACAATCATTGATGCATTCTCTTTTTTAATGTCTGCATCCACAGACACAGTGTGATACACAGATATAGAAACACTCCCCATGTCAAATGACATTCTAGAAGCAGTCTAGTCCAAACCAAACAAACCGCCTTTCCTACCTATTCTCAGACCATGAGACATAACCACAAACACACACCCACACCCACAAAGGCACCTCCTTCCAGCAAGTAGGTCTGTGACTAACTGGAGTGTCCTCTGACTGACAGACTTTCCCTGAAATGTCCTGTCCTGTCTCAGATCTGGTTTTTTGGGCAAGTCTCCGAAGTTGTCAGTAGCCAGTGCTGAGCCACTACCATCTTTTTCAGGACAGGCCCCTCTTCAGAGCTTTCATGGCATTTGCCGATCCTCACATTAGAAGGTACCAAGAATGACTGACCCTATCCTTGTTAATTCCAATCAAGTGAGCACACTGAAACTGGGACTGGGACTGGCTCTGGATGCCTGGCTTCCTGGATCCCATGTTCAGAGAGTTAAATCAACAAGAAAATGAGGTGAGGTCACTTCTTTCAGGAACTGAATGAGATCACTGCTTTGGTAACCATATGTCCTAACAGTTGCTTCCAAGAGTCCCATGCGATGGAGGCTGCCCCTATTTCCTGTGACACTTTTACAAGTTAGAATGGTATATCAACCATAGGCACCCTGTAAGAGCTCTCAACACAGGCCTGGATTGGTCCACCTTCTCTACATTGAGAAGAGAGTGCCTCATTCAGACAATCCACATCAAGTTGTTTGCCATGGATGATGACTTTTGCCCTCTCAGATCCTTCATAGCTGAATACATCTTCTCCAGGGATCATTTCTGCATGGACCTATGAGGTTCTCAGCAGGTGGAAGATCCCCTACATTCCTGTATTTTAAGACCAACTCTGTCCCTGCTCTTTTGTAAAGTTAGATTGAGGAAACAGTGTATGGTTAGTATTAATAACATGTTCAATTTGGATTAGGAATCATTCTGCTGGATTAATAATGGTATAGGGAACCTGCGATATTTATAAGAATATAGAGGAGAAATATACGTATGAAAACAGAAATATAGGTACGATTTGAAGCCCAGAAGGGCATTGGGCCCTTGATGGGGATACTTAGCTTTGAATTACTTTCTGCACAGTTGTCTCAGATAAATCGACATACAATGGTATAGGACCATTTACCTTGGATGATTGAATGTAGTGAAAGAGGAAGAGTCGGCAGGATTAGGAAGGTAATCGGTATATTTTGAAAGAAGAGTGAGTATAGGATTTGGACCAAAAGTTCTTTAGAAATAGGGTTTCTTGTAGAGAATGACTGTAAATGTCAGCACATGTGAAGAGTCAGTCACAATGATGAACTGGTGAAAATATGTAGGAAAGCAGATATCAATAGAGACATTAGGAAATCAGGCAAAGTATAAAGTGAGTGATTGGATTAGACAATTTCAACATGCTTGAGAGAATATATAATCTTAGGAAGAAACAAATATGTAATTACCAATAGGATTGACATTAGAGAGCATTAGGCAAACTGAACGTGGATGTTTTTAGTAATCCCTGCTCACTTTCCATTTAGATTTTGGTAGAAGCATAAGTGTGACCTTTGGTTTTTGTGTCCAGAATATTACTGTAATAAAATATATTTGTAGATAAGGTGACATGAGTATTTCTTCCACCAGTTCTCAGAGCAATATTTTGAAGACTTATAAATTAGTATTCGGGATACAAATAAGTTTACCCTGTATCTATGAATACAGAGATAATGCATTAATAAATCATAATGTGAATAAATAATATAACTAATTCCAATTTTAAATAATGGATTTAATTGATATCTGAAAATATACAGGAAATCTTATATTGATATACATACATTCATTCCAACGAGTTAAACATCTAATGGTAATATTAGGGTTATGGTTTATCAGGAAGAGTGTGTGAGTTTTGCTATTGTGGGTGAAGGAAAACGCGAGCCAGATGCAGGTTGGCTAGACTAGATTACTATGTTTACCCGGCAGTTATCAAAGCCACAAAAGCCAAGGCTGTGTGAGGAAAAAGCCGACTTCTTCTGTGAGTCATAGGGATGTGAGCATATAGGGGCTGCCTAGAGGAACCCAAACTTTTCATCAAATTCAGTACACAGCATTGGGCATATTACCAATTAACAACCAAAACCGATGGCCCCCAGGGGGGTCTCTATAACCTCAAATTCTGTGTGACCTTTTTAACTGCGGCAAGTGCTCAATAGCGTGGAAGGAAATTCCCCTATGTGGAGGCCTTTTTCCTCCTTCACTCAAATCCTGAACTATACATCTCCAATAGATCCTCACCCTCTGCCATCTACTCCAGATGCTCTGCTGTCAATCCCACCTCAGCAACCTGATTTCTCCTCTCCAATTACTAGATCAAATACCCAAACCACCGCTAGTTCTCAGACAATTGCCCCCTTGCTGAGGTAGCAGGTACTGAGATACCCCTCTTCCCACTCACTCCTCTCTTCTCCTGTCAGTGTCCGCACCGGGTCCCAACAGGTCCTTTTACCAGCTAACCCAAAGCTCAAACAGGCAGAGGAGAGCCCTCAGACCCCTATCCAAGATGTAATGAAAATGGCCTTTAAAGTTGCTTTGTCAACACTGAAAACAGGTTACTAAGAATTTGAAGTCCCTCACAGGCTTTTTGAGATACTCACTCCCATCTTCCCCTCTGGTCTATCTGTTCTACTGCTCAACTTTTTGATGCTAGGAAAATCCCAAAACCCTTTCCCATTATTCTTTTACATCTCTTCTTCCTCATTCTCAGATCCACGGAGCTGCTCTCACCACCCGCCTTTCACGTCTTCCCCCTCTGTACCAGGACCACAGAAAATTCTTAACTGACCTTCTCCAGAAGTCTTCACCATGGCTGAATTTAGGACTTTTAGCAAAAGAGTCCCAATGAAGGAGTTCAATGTAGATAAATTTCCTCTTTTCTTGTTGCCCTGTTCTACGTACAATGGGCTGGAAAAATCAGCTCTGCTATGCTAGACACCCCTTTACTAGTTTTTCACAAAATATGTGAACAAGGCCTCTGGACTTGAGCTGGGGCTTCACAAAGATGGCTACATTTCTAAGATAAAGAAGTTACCAACTGGGCTCCATGGTAATAGCTGGCAGGGAGAAAAAAAAAGAGAAGACAAAATCTCTCCCCCTCCCAAGTGTCCTTAAAAACTAAACTTGCATAGAACAGAGGAAATAAAACAGAAATAAAAACAGCTTTTTGTGAACTTCTGCAGACTGTGAACTTCTGAGCCACTTTACCTACATGTTGGGTACAAAATTCTGAAACTACCTAAACTTGGGGTTCAGCGGATTAATTGATTACAACAGAAGCAATGCCCTCTAAATCCGTTTGCAACCAAATAGGATTGTTTCCCTAGCTTCGGTGCTATCTTAGGTGCCTTGCCTTGTCTGTCCCTACAAAAGTGTAATTCTATATACTTAAACATTGTTAATGGGTTCATAAAATGGTCAACAGATGTGATTAATTATGTAATGGTGCAGATGATTCCCAGAGTGCTCTATCATTAAACAGGTTCATTTAAAAATCAAATAGGGGGGCAAAAAACTCGGTTCCGCTGGGAAGCTGTATTCCTCACTTTAGCCATCCTATTCGGAATAGGAGTTGCTGCAGGGGTGGGCACAGGAACCACTGCCCTAGTCCATGGGACACAACAAATAACCCAATGACAAGTACCAATAGACCAAAACTTAAAGATATTAAAAACCTCCATCACAGCTTTACAGGAATCTTTAACCTCGCTCTCTGAAGTAGTTTTACAGAACAGGCAACATTTGGACCTTCTCTTCATGAGAGAAGGGGCCTTTGTGCTGCATTGAGGGAAGAATATTGTTTTTATGCTGACGATACTGGAGTTGTAAAAGAATCTATGAGTAAATTAAAAAAAACCGCCTTGAAGAGTGTCAACGAGAGACAGAGGCCCAAAAAGGGTGGTTTGAGTCTTGGTACACACAGTCCCCGTGGGTAACTACACTTTCATCAGCCTTGGCCGGTCCTTCAATAATCTTCATATTATTGCTAACTGTAGGGCCCTGTATGCTCAACCGTGTAGTTTCTTTTCTCCAAGCTCAAATTGGACAAGTTAAACTTATGGTAATCAGACAACAATGTTTCCGACTAGCAGACATGAATTGTGACACCCCCCAATGATCACTTTTATGATTAAAAGTAACCAGAACAAGAAGTGGGGAATGAAAGGATAATAAAATAGGTACTTGTCAATTTCTGTTTTTCTGTATACTTAACAAAACACTGTTGAAATCTTGAGAACTGTTTGCTTATCTTGTTCCCCAAATGTACTGTCCCCAATTGCCAAACTGCAGAATGTACTCCCTCACACATTTGCAAACAAACCGCCCACTTTCCATGACCCATCAATAAATTTCACTCCCTGCCCTCTCTAAGGAAAGTATATAAGCTCTGCTTAAGCTGTTCTCAGGGCTCTCTGCTAAATTCAAGTGAGCTCTGAGCCACAGCATGCTGGACCCCCAATAAACACTTTGCTGTTGCATGTGACAGTCTCTTGGTGGTCTCTTACTCCAACGCTCGACCAACCTTTACATTGGTACAATCATAAGTGTGACCTTTGCTTTTTGTGTCCAGAATATTACTGTGATAAAATGTATACATAGGTCAGGTGACATGAGTATTTCTTCCACCATTTCAAGGAGGAATATTTTGAAGACATGTAAATTAGTATTGGGGGTATAAAGAGGTGTACCCTGTGTCTATGAATATAGAGATAATGCATGAATAGACAATATTGTGTATAAATAATATAACTGGTTCCACATTAAATAATGGATTGAATTGATATCTGAAAATATATAAGAAATCATATATTGATATACAATCATTCATTCTAACCAGTTATACATCTAATCGTAATATTAGGGTTATGGTTCATCATGTAGGGTGTGTGAGATTTGCTTCAAAAGTACTTATGGATATCAAAAATAATGTGTTTGGAAAGAAGTCTCATGAAAAGACCAGTCAAGAAACATGAAGAAATATATGTGTTCTGAAGTAGAAAGTGATTGAAAGTGAAACAAATGCCTATAAATTTGCAAACTTGTGGATGAAATCTATATCCAATGATGTGCATAAACTAAAGAAATTGTAATGCACCAGTGTTTAAAAAAATTAACATCAAATACACATCATGTTCCATAGGAGTCTACTTGCATTGATGTTAAACTTGGTCAGTTACTGAAGAAATATTAGGATTTGTATACACCATTCACTGAAGTTAGTTTTCAGTAGTAGGAAACAAATATGTATTTCAGGTGGATGAATATTTCTGAGAATAATCTTGTGAAAAGATAATTATAAATCCACATACATGAATATGAATGAATTTAGCAAATGTATAATAAGACAGATATATTTCATATTTTGAAAAATCTGGATAGTATATATATATATATATATATATATATATATATATATATATATATATATATATATATATATACAGATATTAAAAATTAGCACTATATTCCAATTGAAATTCACCATGAAATATATATCATTCACAGATCAAAAATATTCATTTTACTGAACATGGATTTATATATAATGTTGTTCAGCTAGGAAACTCACCCATAGGTTGAATTTTCAGTTCCATCAGCATTTAGGAGGAGTTATCTCTTCTCACAATTTGTATCTGCCAAGTCAGCAACCACAAAAGAGTGTACGTGTGGTACCAGGTAGGATTGTATATGTGCTTATAAAAATACATATGCTGAATAGGCTACAGCGAAAGGGAGACAGGAATTCACATATTGGTTAACTTTAAAAACAACTGGAGAACTATTTCAAAAAAAAATTGACTAGATTTATAACTCCTACCCTATACAGTGCATAAGGCAAGTCCAAATATACACCAGGCCTTTTTTGAAATGCTTGTATTTCAATTTTTTGGGGATTATTTTTCTCCATCATATTAGGATTAGTACACAGAGTCTAGTAGGGTATGGGGTAGTGTCAGGGATTCAGTATTTCAATTGGAAAATTGGAAAATGAATCCAATGTGTATGCAAACATGTGCTACACAAAAATCCTTCCACTCTCATCCAGAACAATTCCTTGACATTTCCTTCGCTCCAAGTAAGACACAATTTGAGGAGAAGAGTTATAAAATCTGTGAATATATATCTGGAATGAAAATTGCTCAGGAGTTTAGAACTTTGAAGGTGGTAGACCAGTTTCCAAAAGTAAGGGACAGTGTAAACTCCACAATCATGGAGCTCTGCTGGCCTAAATACTTCTTCAGAAACTGCCTCTGAGGTTGGGCACTTGAAATATATGTTGTTGTCAGGAGCTTTAGCTTCCTTTGTAGTGAGACCATCAAAGCTGGGTCTGCATCTATGTGACCTGGAGGACATGGTCTCTTATATTCCAATGAACATTAGGCAGCAGTGCTGAATTCTCTCTTTGTAGATAATTGTGGCCACTGGGGGCTAAGTGTCTCCCCATGTGGAGTGTGAAGCTATTTGGTCACTTCCACTTTTTGTGGTGTTTCTTGCTGCTGCACTGGGAGTTTGGTATTTGCTTCACGAAATTCAAAAAGTTCAACTAGGACAAACTGCTGGAGGGAGTTCTGTCACGTGTCGTGGGTCAGGGTCTACAGGAGAATACACCAATCTGGCTTCTATCCCACATAGCTTGCCCCCTTGACCATAGCAACCTGATTCTGAACATTGCCCTGAAACTTCTCCATATAACAAGATGCCTCTACATACAAGGTTCTGCTGGCTGCTCCATGTCAGTCACAACCCATTTGAAAGCCAATGGCAGATCCACATGACCGCACCACAGATTTTTTTACACACACGTGCACAACAATTCTCTACGACCACTAATCAGCAGGCTCCAACTTACTGATATCTCTGTTCTACATCATTATCATGAAACCCTGTCAATCAAGGCAGTGTCTGGTACACTCAAATCAGCAACAGGACATTCATGGTTGTCCAGTGCCACCTGGTCATGGGAATTTCAAAAATGTCATGGTATTTATGTAGCCATTTTTCAAGGATGAATTTGGAGGCACTCTGGGTTTCAATTCATTCAGGTACCGTTAAATGGTGAGGAAGCTCATTTCAATGAATGCTCTAGAGAACTCTCACAGGCAAGGTTTCCCAAAGAGTGGCCAAAAAGTTACATGAAGCCAGGCCCATAGAAGTCTACAATGTGAGGTCCATGTTTGTTTTGACTCTCAACTATGGCTGTCAAGTCTTTCAGAATAAAATCACATGATATCATTGCTGAGATTCCCTGTGCTGTGTGGAAAGCCACCCTTGGTCTAGATCTCAGTTTCCAAGGGTGACTCCCATGTGTGGCCTCCAAAAATCTCAACACATTTCATGGCAATAATTCTCTGAGGTCAGTTCCACAACACAGTCTCTAAGGGGAATCACACCAGAGTTTAAACCCCGGTGGACCCAGTCATCTCCCAACCGCCACACAAATGACCAGAATTAAAACCAAAACACTCCCACATAGCCCTCATATTCTTCCATATATACACTCATCATAAACTGTGGCTGGATATTTCCATGAGGGGCACATCCAAAGACAGTGTTCAAAAAAAGCTCCCTTGCCCCTCATTTGCCTAAGGTCATTGTGGCCTGGACACCCTTCCTGTGAACCAGGAGTGATCAAGTAGGCCAGCTCTTAATACTGCTCTGCTTCTCCAATTTGAGGCCTACTGCCTGTCAGGTATAGACTCTTCATGTGATTTGGAGTCATGAGGAAACCCAAGCACCTCTGCATGGCTTTCAAGAACTCATTTGACCCAAAGGATCCCTATTCTCACTTGATAAAGGTCATGAAACTAAGAGAGAAAGGCAAGAAACTTCATCCACAAAACTGAACTTTTTGGCATTTTTTTTGGATGCACACATGGGATCTTTCTTTAGATCCATCTGGTCCTGAGAATTTAAGCCACAGCCTCATACAGGGCCAAGATGCTGATTCAGACGCATCCCTTTCCAAAGCAATTAAGCAAAGAGCCACAGGTGATGCCCATTCTTTTCCATATGAAAATTAATTTCTTCACGCTTCACAGAGTATGGCCTGAGGCAAAAACCATCCTGACATTAAGGGCAACAGTACAATAGGCAAGCAAAAGGCCCAAAGCAGGGTTTCTCCTCTGAGACTTTCCTGGTCACACTGATATCTGAGTTTTCTGAGATGCCCCCATTCCCTTCAGCTATTCAGTACATGGCCATTTCACAGAGTGTGGAAGTGGTTTATATCTTGGACACAAAACCATGAGCCTATTCTGGAGAGTTTCCAGAATTCAGGAAGACAACTGGAACTTGGGAAGATAATAGGTTTTGCCCATCTATAAGGCAAGCTGCAGTCCATTCATAAATTGGGCCGGATGAATGATGGGAGCTTTTTATTAGACAGGACACATCCATTGATGCATTGTCTTTTCTAATGTCTACAACCACGGACACAGTAGGATACACAGATATAGAAACACTGGCCTTGTCAAATGACATACAAGAAACAGTCCACTCCAAACCAAACAAACCGACTTTCCTATCTATTCTCAGAACATGAGACAAAACCGCATACTCACACCCATACTCAAACGGCACCTCCTTCTCCCAAGTAGGTGTGTGAATATATGGAGTGTCCTCTGACTGGTGGGCCATACTCTGTTCCACCGAAATGCCCTGTAGGGTCTCAGATCTTGTCTCCTTTTCCAACTCTGTGAAGTTGCCAGGAGCCATTGGTGAGCAACTATCTGCTTTCCCTGGAAAGGCCCCTCTTCAGAGCTCTCCTGGCATTTGGCCATCCTCACATCAGTAGGTACCAAGAAAGATTGACCCTATCTTTGGTAAATCCAAACAAGTGAGCCCAATGTGACTGAGACTGGGACTGGCTCTGGATGCCTTGCTTCCTGGATCCCAAGTTCAGAGATTTCAAACACCAAGGAAGTTAGGTAGGTCAATTCCTTCAGAAACTGAAAGAGGTCACTGCCTTGACAACCACTTTGTGCTAACAGTTGTTTCATAGAGTCCCATGAAATGGAGGCTGCCCCTACTTCCTGTGACACTTTCAAAAGTAAGAATGGTATTTCAACCATAGGCACCTGGGAACAGCTCTCCACACAGGCCTGGTTTGGTCCATCTTCTCTATATTAAGAAGAAAGCGGCTGTTTCAGACACATCCCTTCGTCCTGACCAGGGTTTTTGCCATGGAAGATGATTTTTGCTCTCTTAGGTCCTCCATAGCTGCCTACATCTTATCCAGGGATCATTTCTGCATGGACCTTTGAGGTTCTCAGCAGGTGGAAGATCCCCTACATTCTTGTATTGTAAGACCAACTCTGTACCTGCTCTTCTGTAAAGTGAGATTGAGCGAACAGTGTATGGTTAGGGTTAATAACAGGTTCGATTTGGGTTAGGAATCCTTCTGCGAGATGAATAATGGTATTGGAACCAACAGAAATCTAGGTAAGATTTGAAGCCCAGTAAGGCATTAGGCGCTCGAGTGGGATACTTAGTTTTGAATTATATTCTGCACAGACGTCTCAGATGAATCGATATACAATGGCATAGGACCTTGTATCTTCGATGATTGAATGTTGAAGAGAACATCCAGTCAAAAAGGGATAGTAAGTAGGATTAGGATGATAGTTGGTAGGTTTAGAAACAAGAGTGAGTATAGGAGTGGGACCAAAATTTCTTTAGCAATAGGCTTTTGCGTAGAGATTGAATATAAATGTCAGCACATGTGAAGAGTCAATCACAATAATGAACTGGGATAACATCCTCACTCCATGGGTGCATCCTCTGCCAAGTGGAGGGGCCCATGGTGGACGAACCGTTATGGCAAGGGCAGAAGATAGTTGGTCAGAGCTGTTACTCATACTTTTATATAAGAAAGAGAGATCTGTGGGGATGTAAACTTAAGAAATAAGCCTGTGAGAAGGGTAGAACATCCTTTTAAATGTTGGCAGCACGGTCTTCCATCTCCAGACGATGATGGACCTGTATGGGTTTAGAGGCCAAAATATTAATCTGTTCTTTAATAAATTGTACCAGCCTATTTATAATGCAGGGTCCTATGGACCCAATTATAAGGAAACACAACAAAGGGCCTAATAGGGGAAGAAGGTAGGGTAGAAATCCATAAAGCCCAGTCCAGAGGGGATTTTCAAATAGTTCGCGTCATCTCTTTCTAGATCTTATTGAAGGTGCTTAATTTTAGTGCATACTATGCCTGATTTATTGGCATAAAAGCAGCATCGTTCCCCTAAGCCCAAGCAAATACCTCCCTGGTTATCTGTCAGCAAATCTAAGCCTCGTCTTTTTGAAGGAACACTTCTGCCTGGGAGTCTATTTGGTCCTGCAGATCTTTAATGGTTCCTGATAGAGTTTGTACATCATTTATAAGTTGTTGAGACAGGCGATGGTAAGAGTGTATAGCTGTGCCTAAGCCAGTGTACCTGTGCCCACAGCAGCTGTTATTCCAAAGCTGGCAATGAGTGGTAAGGCCTGTATTGCCCGCCTGTGTCTTTTGACTAAGGTGTCTAGGCTAGGAATGGGTAGAGGTTCATCTCCTGGGACTATAGTTATATCAGGGAGTAATAAGGCAAGAACAGAGCCACCGGTCCAATTCGCTGGAAGCCTGGGGAAGGCCAAGTTTCCTCCACCCATTAAAACTCTGCCATTGGGAGGACAAAGCGTTGGGGTGGGTGAGGAATAATTTTGTATGTTGAGCAATTTTCAAAGAAAGTAACTCCAACATCAATATCATAGGTGTTATTCTGCATCGCGCCTAAAAGACATAATGTAATAGTGCCTATAAGTTGTACTTAAAAAGGAAATCCGGGTTGGCATGTATTATCATTGTCTATGATAGAATTAATAGGAACTGCCATAGTCATAATTGCCCCTGTTGTCATGCAGAGCCAGCAATCACCAGCAAGGGTGTGGTTGGAATTATTAAGCAAGTAGAAGGTAGTTTCCAAAATATCTAATGTATTGGTATCTAAACCTGGGAGCTGAGATTTAGGCAACATTAAGGGATGATATGTGAGCTCAGGGATTTGGGGTTTCAAAAGTTTGATTATGTGAGGATGTTTGACAGCATCAGTGGTTCTTCCACCATCAGTGACCCCTTTAGGGGCCTTAATGGGCCAGCAGGAGGGTTTACCGACAGGGCCTTGGCAACCAGCTGACTGTAGCTTGGTGTATTTGCTTTCTACTCCCTGGTCAAATAGAACGAAGGTATAATGAATAGTGGTCCCCCCTGCTGCATGAGTTTTAGTTTGGGAGGCTTCAAAAAATTGTTCTCCCTGCTTGTTAACACAAATTGAGGGCGACACATAACAAGAGTCATGCCTCGCCTGGGTATGCGAACAGGTTGCAGAAGAATTTTGGAGAGCTTTACTTGTACTAGGGGGAATAAACTTTGGCTTGTTAACACATACCCATTTAAGCTGATGAACTCCTCCAAGTTTATGGTCAACCTCGGCATGGAAGTAAGCCACCTTAGTCATGCAGTCAGCAGTCTCGGTCCAACTAGTGGGAGCCTGAGTCCAAGATCATCACTTGCATTCACAGGGGGGCCCAAAAACTTACACCATGATGTTGGAACGTGGAGGGCCAAGGCCTCCATGTACAAACCTGTTAAGCAGAAGTGCCTAAATCAGGATCCTCACACAGATTGTTGGCTGCATCTGAAAAAGAACAAAATTTGTCCTCAGGGGGAGGCCCTCCATCCCTGTGTTGAGGTAAGTCATTAACCTGTTTAACCAGGCATTCTGGTAACCATCTTGGGGCTGATCGCTCTTGGTCCAAAAGACAAGCTGAGCCTCGTCCCCAGATGAGAACAGGATCTGGACCTTTCCATTTATTTGTAAGGGAATTGCACCACATAAGAGGTGGGCGAACAGAATTGGACAAGGGATGCCAGTTTCTGTCTGCGGCCGAATGGCCTTCACTGTCTAGGGTATGAAAAATAAGGGGAAGTAAGGCATGGTTAAGGCGATGCCTGGGAGTGGTAAATACAAGGGCGGAAGCCTTATGGAGGGTTATCCAAGTCTATAAGGTAAGGTGGGCACGTTCCACAACGCCTTGGCCCTGAGGGTTGTATGGAATTCCAGTAGTATGACGAATTTGCAAGGTAGCACAAAACTATTTAAACTTGGCACAGGTATATGCAGGATAATTATCTGTTTTAATATGTATTGGTTTACCCATTATGGAAAAGGCTGAAGTAAGAGGAGAAAGAACATATTTGGTAGCCTCTCCTGAATGTGGTGATGCAAAAATAAAGTCGCTGAAGGTATATATATAGAAACGTGTATATATTTGGTAATTTCAAATTCAGGAAAATGAGTAACATCCATTTTCCAAAACTGATTGGGCAGTAATTCTCGGGGGTTAACTCTCATGTGTTTAATGGGGAGGGAGACAGTGCAACCTGGGCATGCTTTTACTATTTCTCGTGCCTGTTGCATGGTAATTTTACAAAGTAATTGAAGGCTCTTGGAATTTAGATGGTGAAGATTGTGTAACTCTGTGGCCTTTTGAATGGAGCCCACAAAAATTGGAAAGATGGAACGAGTTGCTGCATCAGCTTGGGCATTACCTTGTGTTAGAGGCCTGGGATGATCAGAGTGTGCCCTGATGTGTTCTAAGAAAAATGGGTGTTGTCTGGCCTGAATTAGCTGCTGAAGCTGATGAAAAAGAAAGGCCACATTGGAAGAAGCCTTAATGGTGGGGGAAATGTCCAGCAGGGGCACAGAATGAGCAATGTAGGCACTGTCTGTATAAATATTAACAGGATTATCAAAAAATATTATAAAAACTTGTGTTATGGCAAACAATTCCACAACCTGTGCTGACTGATAGATAGTATCAAAGATGGTAGGCTGGTTATTGACAACAAAGAGCGCTCAGCCATTACTGGAACCGTCTGTAAAGACATTAAGGGCTTGAGGAATGGGAGCCTTTTGAGTAATTTTGGGAAAAATAAATGGATGTAACTGGACAAAATGTAAAAGGGGGTCATTGGGGAGGTGGTTATCAATTGTTCCCCAAAAGCCTGATAGGGCAATACCCCATTCATCCCGTGTCTGTATTAAAAATTTGGTTTGGTCCTTCATATATGGAATTAAATTATTATGAGGTTCTTTGCCAAAATGTTGTCGAGAATCAAATGACCTTTAATAATAATAGAAGCTACCTGAGCAAGATTAACAGTAATAACCTTGGAGGATGTGGTGGGTAAATGGACCCAAAGCAAGGGGCAGCCTTTATTTTTAAAATGTGGATCTCGCTGCCAAATTATTCCTGTGGGTGTATGAGGAGTTTGTTAAATAACCAGAACCAGAGGAAGGTTATAAGAAATTTGTGTAACAAACTGTTGGGCAATGACTTCTGTGACTTGGTTTAATGCCTGTAATGCCTCGTGTGTAAGCTTTTGAGAGGAGGAGGGGTGGGAATCACCTCTCAAAATATAATTAAGGGACAAAAGTACACAAGTGGGTAATTTTAAATATGTTCTTAGCCATTTAATATCCCCCAGTAATTTTTGAAAATCATTAAGAGTGTGAAGATGGTCCACACGTAGTTGTATTTTAGGAATTTGAATCTGATTATCTTGAAGTTTAAGGCCCAAATGGGTATAACAGTCCTGTGTTTGAACCTTATCAGAAGCTATCTGCAGTCCCAAGGTAGTGAGGGTTTTGTAAAGGTCCAGGTGACAATTATTAACGTCATGGATATTAGGTGCAGCAATTGACAAATCATCCAATTAATGTAAAATATGAATTTGTGAACATTGCTCTCTCACAGGGTCTACTGCTTGAGCAACGTATTTTGGGCTAAGACTAGGGCTGTTGGCCATACCTTGGGGAAGAACCTTCCATTGAAATCTGTGCATAAGGCCCTGAAAATTAATGTGAGGGAGACTAAAGGCAAAATAGGGTCTATCCTCAGGATGTAAAGCAATGGTAAAAAAGCAATCTTTTAAGTCAACAACCATTTTACAATAGTTTTTGGGAATAGCCACTGGTGTGGGAATGCCTGGCTGTAGTGCTCCCATCAGGCATATAACTTTATTAATGACACACAAATCTTGTAAAAGGCGCCACTTGCCTGATTTTTTCTTGATAACAAAAATAGAATTATTCTATGGTGAGCTTGATGGCTCTACATAGCCAGCTGCCAGCTGTTCCTGCACTAACATGGAGGCAGCCTCCAATTTTTCTTGGGTAAGGGGCCACTGATCCACCAACACAGGAGTCTGAGTCTCCCAAATAATTTTATCTGCATGGGGTACAGGAGGGTCAGGGACCAACACTAAAAATCCAAATACCCAAGTCTATATGTATTTGTTTTTTGTAAGGGTTGTATAGGCTCAACCAGTCCTTGTCTCAGTCTCCCCATGCCTGTACCAGGGACAAAATTCATATGAAGCATTTGATGAGTCACCATGGAATTGGGACTGGAAAGAATAACTTACATTTGACTCAAAATATCTCGGACGTATAGGTTAAGATGAAGGTCAGGAACAAAGAAAGGAGTGACAGTTCCCATATTACCCACTTTATCAGTCCAGCTAAGAGCCCTAGAGCTGACCAGAGGATTTTTTGACTGTCCTATCCCTTTAAGGTCTGTCAAGGATGGGGTGAGGGGCCAACCTGTTGGCCAGTATTTTTGAGAAATAATTGTGACATCAGCTCCAGTATCAAGAATTCCTTGGAATTCCTTTCCTTCAATAAGTAAGATAAGGGTGGGTCTATTGTGAGAAATGGGCTGAACCCAATATACATCAGAGGAGCCCAAGGAGGTAGTCCCCCTCGGTAGGTTTGAGTGGTGGAAGTGCCTCCTGAATCCAAGGGAAGGAGTATTAATTGTGCAAGTCTTGTTCCTGCTGGGATGGCCGCAACTCCATTAATAGCTGTGGCCAGTATTTTTATTTCTCCAGTGAAATCATTATCTTTAATGCCAGGGAAGACAAGAACACCTTGTAAGGTAGTAGAGGCTCTTTCAAGAATAAAGGCACACATATGAGATGGAGTGGGACCCATAATTCCAGTGGGTATTACCTGGGGCCCTTGCATTGAGTCTAATATTGTATCGGTGGCGGCAAAAAGGTCCAATCCTGCGCTGCCTGGGGTGGCTAATTGGAATGAGGCAATTGTGGAGAAGGATTTTGAGATAGGCTGCTGAGGGCATTTGTCTTAGATCTACACTCACTGGCCCAGTGATGACCTTTACCTCATCTAGGGCAAAGGGTAGCTGGGGGCAGTTTAGCCTCAGTTTGAAAAGACACTATTCTTAGGCTTTGTTTGCCTGTCGGACACTCACGTGCAAAATGGCCAGGTTGTTTACAAGTAAAGCAACTACGTGAGCCAGGATTGTGAAAGGCCTTGGTAAAGGCGGCACCGAGGGTGAGACCCATGGCAAGGGCTACACCCAACCCTGCACAGAGTCCAATAAAGTCAGAAAGTTTCACTTTTTTCTTATGTGGTCGAAGAACATCCTGACATGCCAGGTTGGCATTTTCAAAGGCAAGATGTTTTACAAAGGTGCTTTCGCTTTCACTTGGTCCAAGCAAGAATCCCGCAGCTAGTTTAAGCCCGGGAACAAAGTCGCTATAAGGCTTGTCGGGCCCTTGTCGAATTTTTGCCAGGGAAGTCGTAGCAGAGGCCTTTTGAGGGAGGCGTCTCCAAGCATGTAAGCCAGCCATCTGAATCTGTGTCAAAAGTCCAGCAGGGAAACGTGCCAGTTAAGTTTTAGTGTCAAAAGGCGCATTGCCCACTAGCTAAACATAAGTCCAGGAATTAGAGGAGGGCTTAGTTAAATTTTTCTGAGCAGTTACCTGACAGTGCTCTTTGAAATCTGCATTCCATAACAGGAAGTCTGCGGCATTGAAGGTAGCTTCGTCTAAAAATTTCCAATCATTGGGAGTAAGACATTGTGTCATGTAGCTTTCTAATAAAGCCTACGTGTAGGGTGCAATGGGTCCATAGTGAGCACAAGACTTTTTAAGTTTTTTCAAGAAAACGCAGGCTTAATGTTTTGTAGACACTCTGGGTTCCTTCCTGCCTAGGGATGAAGTCCTCATCCTCTGAGTCCTGATCTCCTTGATCCATTTCCCCCGCTTCCGCCTCTTGATCCTCGTCTAAGTCTTTGACATCAACCTGGGCAGGCTTAACTATCTAACTGAGGGTGACTGAAAAGTGAGAACAGTCAAATGGAGGGGCTTAGCCTTTGTATTAGACCACTTTGGGCCAGCTTGTGTTGACTCCATCAATAAGGCTAATGAATAAAGCTCAGAGTCAAGGGATCTTAATTCTTTTTAAACTTGGATCTCTTCCAGTCTATGTTGGACAGACTCTCCCAAGGGAGCCAGGTTAGGCAAGGGAATTGGGGAAAAAATATCTTGTGGGGGGATTTGGCCCCTGAAGGGCCAGAGCACAAAAAGCAGGAGAGATATAGGAGGGAGGTGGATGTGTAAGTCCTATAGGCTGTGGCTGGGACCTAAGCAGTGGCAGGTCTTCTGTATCATAGGGAGTTGCTTCCTTCTCCAAGTTAGCCTTCTCCCCAGGGGTCAATGTGTCTCCAGGATTTAAAACTGGATAAAGGCGGTTGGTAACCATTGGAGCCCTATTCATTAGGGTGGTATTTTGAGGGGGACCAGGAAGGTTTCCAGGGTCCTGGGGAGACTGAGAATGGTATATGTCTATACTAACTGATGGGCATGCGAGGGGGGACGAGAGGTCTTTTGCATAGTCTCTTTCCTAATCCTGAAAAGTTTTAAGGTACCATTGTCAAAGGGTGAACTTTTAAGAAATTCATTAATTAATTTCCAGTAAGAAAAGGTGGGAACAGGCAATTTTTCTGTCCAAAGGATTCATAATAATCTTTTAAACAGTCTCCTACTCTAAGCCATCTTTTACCATTAATGGTCCCTTCAAGGTGAAATCATAGACACAATTCCCCTATGTATGAAAAGAAAAATTTTAAGTCCTTTTTCTTAACACGTGCCCCCCATGTCTTGAAGGAATCCTTGAGGCCCGACAAATACAAATCATGTGACAAAACTGCTTGACCCATGGTGGGTCACTCCCCGTGCGTCATCCCCACTCTCCTCCTGGATCTGTCTCTCGGTGGTGTCTGCTGAGGCAATTGTGAGCTCCGCTTGACCAAGTTTTCCAGGAGGACGGGGTTCCCTATGACTCAAAGGCTCGAGCCCCAGTCAGTGGGTGCCAGATGTCCCGGCTGGCAGGACACATCAACGTGGGCAGCGAACCAAGATAGGGAGGAATGAAGGGACAAGAGACACGAGAGATGACAGCAAGACAGAAGTTCTGATCAACCTTCAAAATACATTGTTCACACAGGGGATTTTATATGCTGGAGATGGGAAAGCTCTCTTATCGGCAGTTCCTGGATGTCTACACAAGGTGAGATAACCTCAGGATATTTCAGGAAGACAGATGGCCACAGGATGTCTCAGGGACACAGATGGCTAAATGATGTCTCCAAGAGATGATGTCTCCCTGGGTGTTGTTTCTTGTAAGTGTCAGGCTATTCTTTGAAGGAGAATTCCTTCTACCCCTGACAGTCAGGGATTCAGTATTTCCAATGGAAAACTTAAAAAAGAATGCAATGTGTATGCAAATATGTGCTACCCAAAAATCTTCCCACTTTCATTCAGAACAATGCCTTGACATTACCTTCACCCCAAGTAAGACACAATTAGAGAAGATTTGAAAATCTGTGAATACACATCTGGAATGGAAAATGCTCAGGAGTTCACAAACTTGAAGGTGGTAGAGGAGTTTCCAAAAGCAAAGAACAGGGTAATAACTCCACAAACATGGAGCTCTGCCGGCATAAAGATTTCTTGAGAAACTGCTTCTGAGGTTGGGCACTTGAAATATATGTTGTTTTCAGGAGCTTTAGCTTCCTTTGTATTGAGACCATCAAATCTGGGTCTGCATCTATGTGACCTGGAGGACATGGTTTCATATTTTCCAATGGATATGAGGCAGCAGTGCTGAATTCTCTCTTTGTAGGTAAACTGTTGCCAATGGGGGCTAAGTGTCTCCCAGTGTGGACTGTGAAGACATTTAATCATCCTCCACTTTTGTGGTGTTTCTTGTAGCTGCACTGGGAGTTTGGTATTTGCTTCTCGAAATGCAAGGAGTTCAACTGGGACACAGTGCTCGAGGGAGTTCTGTCATGTGTGGTGGGTAAGGGTCTGCAAGAGAATGCACCAACCAGGCTTCTATCCCACATAGCTTGCCCCCTTGACCATAGCAATCTGATTCTAAACATTGCACTGAAACCTCTCCATATAACAAGATGCCTTTACATACAAGGATCTAGAGGCTACACTATGTCAGTCACAAACCATTTGGAAGCCAATGCAAATCCAAATGACCCCACCACAGATGTTTTAACACACACCTGCACTCCACTGCTCTAGGCTGACTACTCATCAGGTTCCAAATTACTGGCATCTCTCTTCTACACCATTTTCATGAACACCAGTCAATCAAGGCACTGTCTGATACACTCATGATCATCAATAGGACATACAAAGTTTCTCCAGTGCGACCTGGTCATGGGAATTCAAAAATTTAATGGTATTTATCTAGCCATTTTTCAACGATGACATTGGAGGCACAGTGGGATTCAATTCACTCAGGAACCATTAAATGGAGAAAAAGCTCATTTCAATGAAAGCTCTAGAAAACGTTAACAGGCAAGGCTTCCCAAAGACAGGCCAAAAGGTCACATGAAGCCAGGTCCATTGAGGTCTACAATGTGAGGTCCATGTGTGTTTTGACTTGCAACAATGGCTGCCACGTCTTTAAGAATAAAATCATGTAATATCATTCCTGAGATTCCCAGTGCTCTGTGGAAAGCCACCCTGGGCCTAGATCTCAGTTTCCAAGGGCAAATCTCATGCGTGGCCTCCTGAAATCCCAACACAATACACAGCAATACTTCTTGGAGGTCAGTTTCAGAACTCAGTCTCTAGGGGAATCACACCAGTGTTCAAGCCCAGGTGGATCCAGTCAACTCTTCCAACCACGACTTAAATAAAAACAATTAAAACCAAAACACTCCCACATGGCCCTCATCTTCTCCCATATAGACACTCATCATAACCTCTGGCTGGAGTTTTCCATGAGGGTCGCAGGCCAAGACAATGTCCAAAATAATCTCCCTTGCACCTCATTTGCCTAAATTCAGGGAGGCCTGGACACCCTTCCTGTGAACCAGAAGTGATCAAATAGGCCTGCCCTTAATACTGTTCCATTTCTCCAATTTGAGGCCTTCTGACTGTGGGGTTTAGATTCTTTATGTGAATTGGAGTCATGAGAAAACCAAGGTCCTCTGCAGAGATTTGAAGAACTCACTTGACCCAAAGGATCCCTATTCTCAATTGATGGATTTTAGGAACCTAAAAGGGGTAGGCAATAGAATTCATTAACAATGACTAAACTTTTTGCCATTTTGGTTTTGGATGCTCACATGGGATCTTTCTTTAGATCCATCAGGTGCTGAAAATATAAGCCACAGCCTCACACAGGGCCAAGAGCCTGATCCAGACACATCCCTTTCCAAAGCAATTAAGCAAAGAGCCACAGGTGATGCCCATTCATTTCCATTTCAAAACTGTTTTCTTCAGGCTTCACAAAGGGGTGGCCTGAGGCAAAGACTTTCCTGACATTCAGGGCAAAAGAACAATAGGTAAGCAAAAGGCCCAAAGCAGGTTTATACACTGAGATTTTCCTGGTCACACGGATATCTGAGTTTTTTGATATGCTGGCCATTCCCTTCAGCTATCCAGTACATGGTCATGTAACAGACCTTGGAGTTGGTACATACCTTGGACAGAAAACCATGAGTGTATTCTGGAGAGTGGCCAGAATTCAGGAAGAAAACAGGGACTTATGAAGGTAGTAGGTGTTGCCCATCCATAAGGCAAGGCACACTCCATTCATAAATTGGGCAGGATGAATGCTGGGAAGCTTTCTACTGGACAGGACACATCCATTGTTGCATTCTCTTTTCTAGTGTCTACAACCAGGGACACAGTGGGATATACAGACATAGAAACACTCACCTTGTAAAAGAATCTACTAGAAACAGTTCACTCCAAACCAAACAAACCACCTCTCTGATCTGGTTTCTTTGGCTAACTCTGTGAAGTTGTCAGGAACAAAGTGTTGAGCCACTACCTGCTTTCTCAGGAAATGTCCCTCTTCAGAACTCTCCTGGCATTTGGCTATCCTCACAGCAGTAGTTACCGAGAAAGACTGACTCTGTCCTTGGAAAATCCAAACAAGTGAGCCCACTGGGACTGGGATTTGGACTGTCTCTTGGTGCATGGCTTCTTGGATACCAAGTTCAGAGAGTTCAATCACCAAGGAAATGAGGCATGTCACTTTCTTTGGAACTGAATGAGGCCACTGCCTTGGAAACCACATTGTCCTAAGAGTTGCTTCCAAGGGTCCCATGAGATGGAGGCTTCCCCTACTTTCTGTGACACTTTCACAAGTTAGAATGATATATCATCCATAGGCACCCAGGAACAGCTCTCCACACAGGCTGGTTTGATCCATCTTCTCTACAATAAGAAGAGAAAAGCTGATTCAGACACATTGCTTCATCCTGACCAGGTTGCTTGCCATGGAATATGACTTTTGCTCTCTCAGGTCCTTCGTACCTGCCTACAACTTCTCTGGGTATCATTTCTGTATGGACCTTTGAGGTTCTCAGCAGGTGGAAGGTCCCATACTTTCCTGTATTCTAAGAACAACTCTGTCCCTGCTTTTCAGTAAAATGAGATTGAGGGAAGAGTGTATATTTAGGGTTAATAACAGGTTCAATTTGGGTTAGGAAATATTCTCTGTGATGAATTATGTTATTGGGAACCTGCGATATTTACAAAAATATAGAGGTGAAATATAAGAATGAAAACAGAAATCTAGGTATGATTTGAAGGCCAGAAGGGCATTGGGCCCTTGATTGGGATACTTAGCTTTGAATTATGTTCTGCACAGATGTCTCAGAAAATTTGATATACAATGGCATAGGACCTGTACCTTGGAAGATTGAATGTAGAAGAGAACATCCACTCAAAAAAGGATAGTCATTAGGATTTGAAAGATAGTCGGTACGTTTAGGAAGAAGAATGAGTATATGATTTGGACCAAAAGTTCTTTAGCAATAGGGTTTCTTATTTTCCAATAAACATGAGGAAGCAGTGCAGAATCCTCTCTTTGTAGGTCAACTGTGACCACTGGAGACTAAGTGTCTCCCCGTGTGGACTGTGAAGCCATTTGTTCCTCCTCAACGTTTTGTGGTATTTTTGCTGCAGCACTGGGAGTTTGGTATTTGTGTCACAAAATACAAGGAGCTCAACTGGGACACAGTGCTGGAGGGAGTTCTGTCACGAGTGGTGGGTCAGAGTCTGCGAGAGAATGCACCAACCAGGCTCTATCCCTCATATCTTGTCCCATTGCCGCCTTGTCCATATCAACCTCATTCTGAACATTGCCGTGAAACCTCTCCATATAACAAGATGCCTTTACATATAAGGGTCTGCTGGCTGCACCATGTCAGTCAAAAGCCATTTGGAATCCAATGGTAGATCCTCATGGCCCTACCACTGATGTTCTTTCACACACCTTCCCACCACTCCTCTAGGCGCACTACTCAGCAGGCTCCAACATACTGAAATCTCTGTTCTACACCATTTTCATGAAACCCAGTAATTCAAGGCACTGTCTGGTACCCTCATGATCAGCAACAGGACATACAAAGCTTCTCCAATGAATTTTCAAAATTTTATGGTATTTTTCTAGCCATTTTTCAAGGATGAAGTTGGAGGCACTGTTGGTTTCAATTCATTCAGAAAACATTAAATGTTGAGGAAGCTCATTTCAGTGAATGCTCTGGAGAACTCTCACAGGCAAGTCTTCCCAAAGAGTGGCCAAATGAACACATGAAGCCAGGCCCATTGAGGTCTACAATGTGAGGTACGTGTGTGTTTTGACTCTCAACTATGGTACCGAAGTCTTTCAGAATAAAATCATGTGATATCCTGGCTGAGATTCCCAGTGATCTGAGGAAAGCCACCCTGGGCCTAGATCTCAGTTTCCAAGGGCGACTCTCATGCGTGGCCTCCTAAAATCCCAATAAAATTCATGAAAATACTTCTCTGATGTCAGTTCCAAAACCCAGTCTCTAAGGGGAATCACACCAGAGTTCAAGCCCTGGTGGACCAAGTCATTTCTTCCAACCGCCTCACAAATGACCAAAATTAAAACCAAAACTCTCCCACATGGCCCTCATCTTCTTCCATATAGTCACTCATCGTAACCTTTGCCAGGAGTTTTCCATGAGGGGCACAGCCAAAGACAGTGTCCAAAATAAACTCCCTTGCCCCTCATTTGCCAATATTCAAGGTGGCCTGGACACCCTTCCTGTGAACCACGAGTGATCAAATAAGCCTGCCGTTAATACTGCTCTATTTCTCCAATTTGAGGCCTACTGACTTTTAGGTATAGATTATTTATGTGATTTGGAGTCATGAGAAAACACAAGAACCTCTGCGGGACTTTGAAGAACTCATTTGACCCAAAGAATCCCTAATACGTTAATCCCTAATACTCGTTAATACGGCACTGCTTCTCCAATTTGAGGCCTATTGACTGTGGGGTTTAGATTCTTTATGTGAATTGGAGTCATGAGAAAAACCAAGCACCTATGGGCTAGCCTCTGCAGGGTTTTGAGGAACTCATTTGACCCAAATGATCACTAGTCTCACTTGATGAAGGTCAGGAACCTTACAGAGGTAGGCAAGAGACTTCATTCACAATGACTGCTCTTTTGGCAATTTTTGTTTTAGATGCACACATTGGATCTTTTTTTTAGATCCTTCAGGTGCTGAGAATCTAAGACATAACCTCACACAGGGCCAAAAATCTGATTCAGACACATCCCTTTCCAAAGAAATTAAGTAAAGAGCCACAGGTGATGCCCTTTCATTTCCATTTGAAAACTGTTTTCTTCATGCTTCACAAAGGTTTGGCCTGAAGAAAAGACCTTCCTCACATTCAGGGCAACAGAACAATTGGTAAGCACAGAGCTTGGAGGTGGTACAAATCATGGAAACAAAATCGTGAGCCTATTCTGAGAGTGATCATTTTTCAGGAAGAAAACAGGAACTTAGGAAGATAGTAGATGTTGCCCATCCATAAGTCAAGCCGCAGTCCATTCATACACTGGACAAGATAAATCCTGGAATGCTTTCTACTAGACAGGACACATCCATTGATGCATTCTCTTTTCTAATGTCTACAACCACGGACACAGTGGATGCACAGAAAAAGAAACACTCGCCTTGCGAAACGTCTTACCAGAAACAGTTCACTCCAAACCAAACAAACCACCTTTCCTAACTATTCTTAGAACATGAGACAAAACCTCAAACCCACACACAAACCCACAAAGGCACCTCCTTCCCCCAAGTAGGTCTGTAACTATCGGGAGTGTCCTCTGAATGGTGGGCCATACTATGTTCCGCTGAAATGGCCTGTCCTGTGTCAGATCTGGTCTCCTTGGCCAACTCTGTGAAGTTTTCATGAGCCAGCGGTGATCCACTACCTGGTTTCTCAGGAAAGGCCCATTTTCAGAGCTTTCCTGACATTTGGCCATCCTCACATCAGTAGGTACCAAGAAAGACTGACTCTGTCCTTGGTAAATCCAAACAAGTGAGAACACTGAGACTGGGACTGGGACTGGCTCTTGGTGCCTGGCTTCCCGGATCTGAGACTTCCATCACCAAAGAAGTAAGGTGAGGTTACTTCCTTCAATATCTTAATGAGATCACTGCTTTGGCAACCACTTTGTCCTAACAGTTCCTTCCAATGGTCCTATGATGGAGGTTGCCCCTACTTCCTGTGATACTTTCACAAGTTAGAATGGTATATCAACCATAGGCATCCGGGAACAGCTTACCACACAGGACTGGTTTGGTCCATCTTCTCTACATTAAGAAGAGAGAGGCTTATTCAGAAGCTACCCTTCATCCTTACCAGGTTGTTTCCCATGGAAGGTGACTTTTGCTCTCTCAGGTACTTCATAGCTGCCTGCATCTTTCCCTGGGATCAAATCTGCATGGACCTTTGAGGTTCTCAGCAGGTGGAAGATCCCCTACATTCCTGTATTTTAAGATGAACTCTGACCCTGCCCTTTTGTAAAGTTAGATTGACGGATCAGTGTATGGTTAGGGTTAATACCTTGTTCGATTTGGGTTATAAATAATTCTGCAGGATGATTACTGCTATTGGTAACCTGCAATATTTATAAGATTATAGAGGTGAAATATAAGTACAAAAACAGAAATCTATGTAAGATTTGTAGCACAGAAGGGCATTAGGCCCTTGATTTGGATACTTAGCTTTGAATTACATTCTGCAGAGATGTCTCAGATAATGCGATATACAATTGCAAAGGACCTTGTACTTTGGATGATTGATTGTAGAAGAGAACATTTACTCAAATTGGGAGAGTCAGTAGGATTAGGAAGATAGTCTGTAGGTTTAGGAAGAAGAGTGAGTATAAAATTTGGAACAAATGTTCTTTAGCAATAGGGTTTCGGTTATAGAGTGAAAGTAAATTTCAGCACATGTGAAGACTCAGTCACAATGATGAACTGGAGAAAATATAGGAAAAAAGATATCAATAGAGACATTACAAAATCAGGCAATTATAATGTGAGTGATAGGATTAGACATTTTCAACATGGTTAAGATTGAATGCATAATCTTAGGAAGAAAAAAAATATGTAGTTACCAATAGGAATAACATTTGAAAGCATTAGGCAACCTGGACATGGATGTTTTTAGTAATCTATGTTCACTTTCCATTTAGGCTTTGGTACAATCATAAGTGTGACCTTTGCATTTTCTGCCCAGAAAATTATTGTGATAAAATGTATCTGTGGATCATGTGATATGAGTATTTCTTTCACCATTTCTGGGAGCAATATTTGAAGACATATAAATTAGTATTGGGGGTACAAAGTGGTGTACCCTGTGTCAATGAATATAGAGATAATGGATGAATAGAATATACTGTGAATAAATAATCTAACTGGTTCTACTTTAATTAATGGATTGAATTGATATCTGAAAATATATAAGATATCATATATTGACATACAATCATTCATTCCAACCAGTTATATATCTAATGGTAATCTTAGGGTTATTGTTTATCATAAAGTGTGTGTGAGTTTTGCTTCAAAAGTGATTATGGAAATCGAAAATAATGTGTTTGGATAGAAGTCTCATGAAAAGACCAGTCAAGAAATATGGAGGAATACATGAGTTGTGAAGCAGGAAGTGATTGAAAGTGAAACAAATGCCTATAAATTTGCTAAATTGTGGATGAAATATATATCCAATGATGTGCATAAACTGATGAAATATTAGTGTACCAGTGTTGAATACAAATGAACGGCAAAATACATATCATGTCCCATAGGAATCGACTTGCATTGATGTTAAACTGAGTCAGTTACTGTAGAAATATTAGGATTCGCGTGCATCATTCACTGAATTTAGTTTTCTTTTTTTAAAACTTTTTATTAATGGTTGTTCAAAACATTACATAGTATTGTGGTGAGCGTCACAGGTTGGGGAACCTGGCTTGAGGAAACAAAAGAGAAGGCCCTAGACACTCAGGATTG
Organism: Callospermophilus lateralis; assembly: GCF_048772815.1. Lineage (NCBI taxonomy): Eukaryota > Metazoa > Chordata > Mammalia > Rodentia > Sciuridae > Callospermophilus > Callospermophilus lateralis. The sequence goes on along the minus strand of NW_027512546.1, from coordinate 239,103 downwards.
GAGATCCGCCCATTCTGGGATAAAGAGTTGCTGCACAGTGATTGCTTCCCACCTATTGAGAGGAGAAGCTTGGCCCAATGCACACAGCTCCACCTACTGGAAGAGAAGCTAATTGAACTCTATTACTGCATGTATTATTATTATTATTTTCTTTTTATTTTCTTCTTTTTCTTTCATTTTCATTTTTTTGTTGTTGTTCTGTAACTTTTTTAAATGTTTTTATTTTTTAAAATTTTAAAAATTTATTATTTTATGATTCTTTTAAATTTTAATTTTCATTTTTATAATTATCATTATTATTTCTAAAAAATTTTATTTATTTCTTTATTTTCTATTTTTTTTCTTTTGTCTTTTCATTTCTTTTCAATTTTCTTATTCTCCCTTCCTTGAATTCTACCTGCCTACTCTCATTCTCTTTAGTGACTTCTTCCCATCCCTACTACTATCTTTCCTCCCAAGCTTCAAATAAATTTATAAGAGTAAGCAGTAACTCAGCAGTCAAACAGAACAAGAAGTAACATTAGCAGCATAAAAAAGCAAGGATGAAAATGTGTACAAACAATGAAGGACAACATAAATAATCAGGAGGACCTAGAATCATCAGGAAAATGGTCATATAAAGAACTCAAGGAATACCTTAGACAGATGGAATGGAACCTTAAAGAGGATACGAGACAGCAATTCCAAACAGTGAAAGAACACATTGAAAATGAATTACATAAACAGATAAAAGAAGAAGTTAAGCGTCTTTATCAGGAGATAGAGATTATAAAAGAAATCAAACAATAATTCTAGAAATGAAGGAAACGATAAACCAAATTAAAAACTCAATTGAGAGTATCACTAACAGAGTGGAGCAAGTAGAAGCCAGAACGTCAAATAATGAAGAAAAAATATATCATCTTGAAAGGAGTCTAGCCAACTCCGAAAAACTGGTAAAAAAATCATGAGAAAAACATCCAAGAGATATGGGATAACATAAAAAAACAAACTTATGAGTCATCTGGATAGAGGAAGGTACAGAGATTCAAACCAAGGGAATGAGTAACCTGCTGAATGAAATAATTTTAGAAAACTTTCCAGAAATAAAAAAGGAAACGGATATATGAATTGTAGATGCATACAGGACACCGAGCACACAAAATCACAGTAGACCATTGTCAAGACATATTGTTACGAAAATATCCAATAAACAGACCAAAGAGAAATTATTAAAAGGTACATGAGAAAGGAGGCAGATGACATTCAGGGGTAAACCAATAAGGTTAACAACAGATTTTTCATCACAGACGCTGAAAGCGAGAAGATCCTGGAACAATGTATTTCAAATACTGAAAGACAATGGATGCCAACCAATAATTCTGTATCCAGCAAAATTAAGCTTCAGGTACGACAACAAAATGAAAATATTTCATAATTAACAAAAGCTAAAAGAATTTGCAGCCAGAAAACCAGCATTGCAAAGTGTCTTGAGCAAAACACTACATGAGGAAGAAATGAAAAACAACAACCAAAACTAACACTGGGAAGTGCCTCAGTAATAACAGAGGGCGGGGGAAAAGCTAATCATGGAGAAACAAACTAAATTAAAAAAAATAAATAATCAAAATGGCTGGCAGTACAAACCATATATAAATAGTAACTCTAAACCTTAATGGTTGTACTCTCCAATAAAGCGACATAGGCTGGTAACTTGGATTATAAAAACAAATCCAACAATATGTTGCCTCCAGGAGACACATCTGAATGGAAAAGGCATACACAGGCTGAAGGTGAAAGGTTGGGAAAAAATATACCATGCACACGGTCCTCGTAAGCAACCAGGGGTGGCCATCCTCACATAGAATAAAATCGACTTCAAGACTAAGTTATTCAAAAGGGATAAGTATGGATATTATATAACTTTAAAAGGAATCATTCACCAACAAGACATAAAAATTATCAATATTTATGAACCAAATAATGGTGCTGCGACCTTCATAAAACAAATTCTCCTCAAGTTCTGGAATCAAATAGACAACAACACAATAATTATCGGTGACTTCAACACAGCTCTCTCACCATTGGACAGATATTTCAAACAAAAGTTGAATTAAAAAAATATAGAATTCAATATCACAATCAATAACCTAGACTTAACTGAAATATATAGAATATACCAACCATCATCAAATGGATATACTTTTTTTTCAGCAGCACATGGATCCTTCTCAAAAATAGACCATATATTATGCCATAGGGCAACCCTCAGTAAATATAAAGGGGTGGAGATAATAACATGCATTTTTTCTGACTATAATGGAATGAAACAGTAAATCAATGATAAAAGAAGGAAGAAAAAGTCCTACATCACATGGAAAATGAACGATATGTTACGGAATGATCAATGGGTTACAGAAGACATAAAGGTGGAAATCAAAAAATTCTTAGAGATAAACGAAAACACAGACACAACATATCGGAATCTACGGGACACAATGAAAGCAGTTTTAAGAGGGAAATTCATCGCCTGGTGGTCATTCCTCAAAAAAAAAAAAAAAAAAAGGAAAAACCAACAAATAAATGAGTCACAACACACGTTACAGAACTCTCTCCAGCACTCTGTCCCAGTTGAACTCCTTGTATTTTGTGAAGCAAAAACCATATTCCCAGTGCAGCAGCAAGAAGCACCACAAAATGTGAAGGATGACCAAATGTCTTCACAGTCCCCACCAGGAGACACTTGGCTTCCTGTGGCCACAGTTTACCTACAAAGAGAGAATTCAGCACTGCTGCCTCAGGTTCATTGGAATATAAGAAACCATGTCTTCCAGGTCACATAGATGCAGACCCAGATTTGATGGTCTCACTACAAAGGAAGCTAAAGCTCATGACAACAACATATATTTCAAGTGCCCAACCTCAGAGGCAGTTTCCCAAGAAGTCATAGGCCAGCAGAGCTCCATGTTGGTGGAGTGTTTACCCTGTCCCTTACTTTTGGAAGCTCCTCTACCACCTCCAAGGTTGTGAACTCCCGAGCATATTCCATTCAGATACATAATCACAGATTTTCACACTTTTCTCCTCTTATTGTGTCTTACTTGGGGCGAAGGTAATATCATGGCACTTCTCTGGATGTGAGTGGGAAGATTTTTGTGTAGCACATGTTTACATACACATTGGAGTCATTTTCCAATTTTCCATTTGAAATACTGAATCCCTGACATTAACCCCTACCCTACTGGACTCTGACTAATAATCTTAATATGATGGTGAGAAATAACCCAAAAAGAATAGAAATACAAGCAGTTCAGAGGAGGCATGGTGTGTAGTTGGAATTGCCTTTTGCATTATATAGTGTAGGAGTTATAAATCTAGTCAATTTTTTGTTGAAATAACTCTACATGTGTTTTTAAAGTTAACAAATATGTGAATTCCTGTCTCCCTTTCTCTGTAGCCTATACGGTGCATGTATTTTTATATGCACATAGAAAATCCTATCTGGTATCACACGTATATATTTGTGAGGTGGCTGAATTGGCAGATACAAATTGTGAGAAGAGATCACTCCTCCTAAACGCTGTTGGAACTGAAAATTCTACCTATGGGTGAGCTTCCAAGTTGAATAACATTATACATAAATCCATGTTCAGTAAATGAATATTTTTGCATCTGTGGATTATATATATTTCATGATGAATTTCGATTGGCATATATATTGCTACTTTTTTTCTTTTATTGGTTGTTCAAAACATTACAAATCTCTTCACATATCATATTTCATACATTAGATTCAAGTGGGTTATGAACTCCCATTTTTACCCCAAATACAGATTGCAGAATCACATCGGTTACACATCCACATTTTTACATAATGCCCTATTAGTTACTTTTGTATCCTGCTACCTTTCCAATACTCTACTATCCCCCCTCCTCTCCCCTCCCATCTTCTCTCACTACCCCATCTACTCTAATTCATTTCTCTCCTTGTTTATTTTCCCATTCCCCTCACAACCTCTTACATGTAATTTTGTGTAACAATGAGGGTCTCCTTCCATTACCATGCAATTTCCCTTTTCTCTCCCTTTCCCTCCCACCTCATATCTTTGTTTAATGTTAATCTTTTCTTCCTGCTCTTCCTCCCTGCTCTGTTGTTAGTTGCAATCCTTATATCAAAGAAGACATTTGGTATTTGTTTTTTAGGATTGACTAGCGTCACTAAGCATAATCTGCTCTAGTACCATCCATTTTCCTGCAAATTCCATGATTTTGTCATTTTTTAGTGCTGCGTAATACTCCAGGGTGTATAGAAGCCACATTTTTTTTTTTATCCATTCATCTACTGAATGACAACTGTGTTGGTTCCACAGTGTAGCAATTGTGAATTGTGCTGCTATGAACATCGATGTGGCAGTATCCCTGTAGTACACTCTTTTAAGGTCTTAAGGGAATAGTCCAAAAAGGGCAATAGCTGGGTCAAATTGTTGTTCCATTCCCAGCCTTCCCCAGAATCTCCATACTGCTTTCCAAATTGGCCGCACCAGTTTGCGGGAACATCTCTCCACACAGGCCTGGTTTGGTCCTTCTTCTCTACATTAAGAAGAGAGAGGCTGATTCAGAAACATCCCTTCATCCTGACTAGGTTGTTTGCCATGGAAGATGACTTTTGCCTCTCTCAGGTCCTAAATAGCTGCCTAAATCTTCTTCCAGGGATCATTTCTGCATGGACTTTTGAGGTTCTCAGCAGGTGGAAGATCCCCTAACTTCCTGTATTGTAAGACAACTCTGGTCCCTCCTCTGCTGTAAAGTTAAATTGACGGAACAGTGTATGGTTAGGGTTAATAGCATGTTCGATTTGGGTTAGTAATCATTCTGCTGGATGAATAATGGTTTGGGAACCTCTGATACTTATAAGAATATAGACGTGAAATATAAGTACGAAAAAAGAAATCTAGGTAAGATTTGAAGCCCAGAAGGGCATTTGGCGATTGATTGGCATACTAAGCTTGAATTATGTTCTGCACCGAGGTCTCAGATAAATTTATTTACAATGGCATAGGTTGCCGTACCTCAGATGACTGAATTTAGAAGAGATCATCCAGTCCAAAAGGATAGTCCATAGGATTAGGAAGATTGTCTGTAGGATTAGGAAGAAGAGTGAGTCTAGGAGTTGGACCAAAAGTTCTTTAGCAATAGGGTTTCAGTTAGAGAGTGAATGTAAATGTCAGCACATGTGAAGAGTCAGTCACAATGATGAACTGGGGAAAATATGTAGGAAAGAGAGTAAATATGTATCAATAGAGACATTAGGAAATCAGGCAACGTATAAAGTGAGTGATAGGATTAGATATTTTCAACAGGGTTGAGGTTGAATATATAATCTTAGGAAGAAACAATTATTTAGTCACCAATAGGATTGACATTTGAGCGCATTAGGGAACCTAGACATGGAGGTTTTTAGTAATCCATGCTCACTTTAAATTTAGGCTTTAGTACAATCATAAGTGTGACCTTTGCATTTTGTGTCATGAATATTACTGTGGTAAAATATATATGTAGATCAGATGACATTAGTGTTTCTTCCACCAATATGAGGAGCAATATTTTGAAAACTTATAAATTAGTATTGCGGATAAAATAGGCCTACCCTGTGTTGATGAATAAGAGATGATGCATGAATAGACCATATTGTGAATAAATTATATAACTGGTTCCAACTTTAAATAATGCATTGAAATTATATTTGAAAATATATAGTAAATCTTATATTGATATATATACATTCATTCCAACCAGTTATACATCTAATGGTAATATTAGGGTTACGGTTTATCATGAAGAGTGTGTGAGTTTTGCTTCAAAAATGAGTATAGAATCGAAAATAATGTTTTTAGAAAGAAGTCTAGTGAAAAGACCACTAAAGAATCATAGAGGAATACATGTTTTCTGAAAGAGGAAGTGATTGATAGTGAACCACATGCCTATAAATTTGTGAATTTGTGGATGAAAGGACATATCCTATGATGTCCATAAACTGAAGAAATAGTAATGTACCAGTGTGGAATAAAAATGAACTTAAAAATACATATCATGTCCCATAGGAATCTAACTGCATTGATGTTAAACTTGGTCAGTTACTATAGAAATATTAGGATATATAAGGACCATTCACTGAAGTTAGTTTTCAGTACTAGGAAACAAATATGTATGTCAGGTGGTTGAATATTTCTGAGAATAATCTGTTGAGAGCCACAGCCAAAGGAGCCCCAGCAAACTTGCAGCTGCCAGCAAACTTCCATCTGCCGGCTGATGATTGGCTCACAGCGGCCCCAGCATCATCTAGCTGATTTGCTTGTCTGTGGTGATGCTCATTGAGATGCTCAATGAGCGGTTTCCCCGACCTTTCAGACTGCCAGCGGATGATTGGCTCACAGCGGCCCCAGCAACATCTAGCTGATTGGCTCCTCTGTGGTGATGCACATTGGGCTGGTCCTGCCCTTTCAGACCATGGAACTGCTCATTGGGGGACATTTTGGCTTCGCCCACGTGACCCAGCCAATCGGCCTCAAGAGGAGGAGACTTGTGTTTGAGGGAGAGGCTTGTGGGAAGCTGTGGTGGCAGTTGGGCTCTGACGGCTTTTCCTGAGGAGCTGTTTTGTTTGGTGTCATCTTGTTGGGTTGTATTATAGTAGAAATACGGGATCAGAAATTAGTAAAAAAAAAAAAAAAAAAACTGAAACAGTGTTCAGTAAATTGTTAGAGGAAGGGAGGCATCTCAGTAAAATCAAGAAAAGTCAGGGCATACGTTGATACAATACAAAAATGTAGCCCATGGCTTTTTCAGGAGGAGTTGTTAAATATATCACAATGGAACCATCATGGTGAAGATTTAAAAGAATAGGAAAGAAAAGCCCAGGGACTCTGCCAGTTGGCACATTGCTCTTGTGGACGTTTGTACCTTGTTTGCTTAGTGGAAAGCCCTCAGTTCAGACAATGGTAGAGGAAGGAGAAGACATATTGATTCAAGTAAAATAGAAGGTCTCTCAAGTTAGTCAGATAGAGGAAAAAAATCAAGTAAAAGAAAAGGTCTCTCGAACTAGTCAGACAGAGGAAAAAATCAAGTAAAAGAGAAGGCCTTTCAAGCCAGTCAGACAGAGGCAGAAAGTGTAAAACAGAAAAAGCCATCAGGGGAAAGTTACAACAGGAGACTACTACTAACACCTTTCTATCACCAGAGGGTGTAAGTGTCCAACCAACAGCACAACCTCTACAGGAGACTGCTACTAACACCTTTCTATCACCAGAGGAAGTAAGTGTCCAACTAACAAGGCCACCTCCATATGCTGGGAGGCCCCCAACCCCCACAGTTGATAGTTGGAATCCTGAGACAAGATCTCAAATATTATCATGCCCAGTATTTGAGGCAGGAGGGCAGTGAGATTACCATGCTTTAAATTTCAAAACAGTGAAGCAGCTAACAGAGGCTGTAACAACCTATGGTCCTCAAGCACCCTTCACTGTAAGCATTATCAAATCCATTAACAACATGAACATGAAGCCAGCAGATTGGGCTAATATGTGTAAAGCTGTGCTAAATGGAGGAAATACCTGTTATGGAAGATTGCCAATGAGGAATTTTGCAAGGAGACGGCTAGGCAAAATGCAGCAGCTAGTTATTCTCAGAGAAATCTAGATATATTGTTAGGAAAGGGACCTTATGAGGATCAGCAGCAGCAATGTGCATATGATCCTGGTGTATATGCACAGATTGCTATAGATGCAATTAAGGCATGGAAGACTTTTCAAGGAAATGGAGGTTTACAAGGTCAGTTATCTAAGGTAATACAAGGAGCTAATGAACCTTATGCTGAATTTGTAGATAGGCTTATTCAAACAGCTACCAGAGTTTTTGGAAATACACAACAAGCAATGCCATTAATAAAACAACTGGCTTATGAGCAAGTGAATCGTTGGTGCAAAGATATCATTAGACCATGGAAACATGAAGATTTAAACACATATATTAAATTATGTAGAGACATTAAAGAACAAGAGCAAGTCGTGGAAGCTGCAGTAAAACAGGCTTTAGATGTCAGAGACATTAATGAACAAGGGCAAATTGTGGCAGCTGCAGTAAAACAGGCTTTAGATGCCAGGCCAAGAACATGCTACAATTGTGAAAAAACAGGACATTTTAAAAGGAATTGTCCCATAGGAGGAGGGTTTAACAAAACTAGGTATCAAAGGAGTAGAATACCAGGTATTTGTCCACGATGCCGTAGAGGGAGACTTTGGGCTAATGAATGCTGTTCTCAAACCACCATAGAGGGTACACCATTATCAAAAAACGAACAAGGACCAGGTGTTTATCCACAATATCGTGGACAAAAACATGGAGCTCCTTTGCCAAAAAATGGACAAGGGGGCTCAATTCTCCGGGGCCCAAAACCACAAATATACGCAGCACTGGAGAAACCCATCAACCACATCAGGGTAGTGCCCAGGACACATTGTCCATCAGATCCCTCATCAGAAAAACCAGAGGGAGCGCAGGGTTAGACATCTGTGACTCTGCCAGAGCAGTACTAACTGCAGAGATGGGAGTTCAATTCATTTCCACAGGGGTAAAAGGACCTCTTCCCAAAGGAACAGTAGGCTTATTATTGGGACGCAGCTCTTCTACTCTAAAAGGGACTTATGATAAGTCCTGGGGTAATTGATCTCGACTATGAAGGTGAAATAAAAATTATAGCCAGTTCTCCAAAGGGTATATAGTAATTTCACCAGGAGATAGAATAGCACAGTTACTAATAATACCCAGCCTAGGTGAAAAATTTTCCAGTCGTACTGTAGAAAGAGGTTCCAAGTGATTAGGCTCCACAGGTGTAGATTGGGCTATGCTTCTTTAAATTTTAGATTCTGGCCCCATGCTTAAACTAAATATTCAAGGGCATGAATTTAATGGCTACTGGATACAGACGCAGACCTTAGCATCATCTCTCGTCAAGAATGGCCAAAACATTGGCCATTACAACAAGCCACTCAAACGCTTCAAGGCCTAGGAGTAGCGTATAATCCCCATAGAAGTTCAATGGTATTAGATTGGAAGGATCCTGAAGGATGTGAAGGAACTCTACAGCCATATGTATTGGATCATCTTCCCGTAAATTTATGGGGACGAGATAGTCTCCTGGACTCATTGATATTTTTTTTCGGATTCGGTATTGCCAGTCAATCGGGTTTTGCCGGCTCCTCAGTCCTGGTCTCAGTGTTGGACGTCCATTGCCTGTCTTCATTGCCTTGTCTTGTCTGTGTCATGTTTCATTGCTTTAACTGTTTGTGTATCTTTCATTATGGGACAGAGCACTTCAATGCCTCTTTCCCTGATACTTGATCACTGGACCAAAGTCCACTTAAGGGCTCAGAATCTTTGTTTTTCAGTAAAGCGCCGGATGTGGCAGACTCTCTGTGCTTCAGAATGGCCCACCTTTGGATTTGGATTACCCCTAGAAGGATCTTTCTACTTCCCACTAATTTAAAAAAGTCAGAGATATTGTCTTTCAGCCGGTGCTACATAGCCATCTGGATCAACAGCCATATATCTTAACTCGGCGGGAACTCTGCATATCTCCTCCTCCATGGGTGAAGCCTTTCCTTGTCACTGCCCCCACTCTGACTCCTTCCCCCAGGAACTCTCAAATCCTCTGATCCTCCTCCTCCTACACCCTCTGTTCTCCCTGAGTCACCAGATTTCACTCTACTGGAGTCTCCTTCCCCTCCTTATCCCCTGCCCTTGTCCCCCAAAATCCAACACCCTCTAAGTGATTCCCCTGCTGCTGACTCAGCCTCTCCTCCATTGGAGGAAGCTATGCCGGCCCAGCGCCCTCCAGATAATTCCTTTGCGGCACACACAGCACCTCTTCCCTTGGAGGAAGCTGTACCATCTAAAGGAACTCGCTGGCAGTGAATGATTGAAAACCCTGGAACTCTTGGGATGCTCCCCCTCCATCCCTATGGGCCAATGATTGACGATGGCCACGGGGAATAAATGCAAGCCTACCAGTATTAGCCTTTCTCCTCGTCAGACCTATATAACTTAAAAAAATTATAATCCCCCTTTTTCTGAGGACCCCACCAGGCTCTCAGGTCTGGTTGAGTCATTGATGTTTTCACACCAGCCTACTTCGGATGACTGCCAATAACTCCTAGGGATTCTCTTCATGACAGAGGAACAACAGTGAATCCTCCAGGAAGCTAGAAAAAAAATCCCTCAAACAAGATCTGCGTCTGACACAACTTCCCAAGATAATCAAAGGCGGCTTTCCCTTGAACCCACCCAACTGAGACCCCAAAATCTTTGAAGGTAGCGAGCATCTGTCCCCTTATCACCGGGCTCTAATAGTGTGTCTCCAAGCAGCCGCTAGCGACAAAGTAATTTGGCCAAGGTAAGAGAGATTATTCAAGGGCCTGATGATTCTCCCACTATGTTTCTAGAGAGAATTATGGAGGCATATTGGAGATATACTCCTTTTGATCCTCAGGAAGAGAATCAAAGGCATCTGTCACGATGGCCTTCATTGGGCAAACTGGCTTGGATATTAAAACAAAGTTACAAAGCTAGATTGATTACAAGATATGACTTTCAGAGATTTAGTCAGAGAAGCCAAGAACGTATACTATAAGAGAGAAACTGAGGAAGAGAAGGGAGCAAGGGGAGGATAAAAGAAACAAAAGGCAGACTAAGGCGTTGACTAAGGTCCTGGTCACAAAAACAAATAGGCCAGAAATTAAGAAACAGGTAGACAAGAAGGGATAACATTGGCCCATGCCAGAGGCCACCCTGGCCTCAGATCAATGTGCCTACTCTAAAGAAAAAAGGACACTGCGCCAAAATTGCCCTAAAAAGCGACAGCCACACCAGCCAGCCATTCTGACTCTGGAGGATGACTAAGAAAGTCGGGGCTCAGATTCCCTCCCCAAGCTCAAGGTAACTTTTGAAGTGTTTCAAAAGTGATTATGGAAATCGAAAATGATGTGTTTGGAAAGAAGTCTCATGAAAAGATCAGTCAAGAAACATGGATGAATACATGTGTTCTGAAGCACGAAGTGAATGAAAGTCAGACAAATGCGTATGAATTTGCTAACTTGTGGATGAAATATATATCCTATGATGTGCATAAAGTGAATAAATAGTAATGTAGAAGTGTTGAATAAAATTGAACATCAAAATACACATCATGTCCCATAGTAATCTACTTGAATTGATGTTAAACAGGGTCAGTTACTGTAGAAATGTTAGGATATGTTTGCACCATTCAAAGAAGTTAGTTTTCAGTACTAGGAAACAAATATGTATTTCAGGTGGATGAATATTACTGAGAATAATCTTGTGAAATGTTGATTAAAAATCCAAATACATCAATATGAATGAATTTAGGGAGTGCATAATAAGACACATGTTTTATATATATATGTATATATATATATATATATATATATATATATATATATATATATATATATATATAAAATAGCAATATATATGCCAATTGAAATTCATCATGAAATATATATCATCATCATATCCGAAAATATTCATTTTAATGAATATGGATTTTTATATAAGTTTGTTCAAATAGGAAGCTCACCCATGGGTTGAATTTTCAGTTCCAACATTGTTTAGGAGGAGTGATCACTTCTCACAATTTGTATGTGCCATGTCAGCCACCTCACGAGAATGTACGTGTGACACCAGGTAGGATTCTATATGTGCATATTAAAACACATGTGCTGAATAGGCTACTGAGAAAGGAAGACAGTAATTCATATATTTGTTAACTTTAAAAACACATGTAGAACTATTTCAATTAAAAATTGACTAGATTTATAACTCCTACCCTATATATTTCAAAAGGCATGTCCAACTATACACCCTGCCTCCTCTGAAATGCTTGTATTTCTATTCTGTTTGGGTTATGTTTCTCCATCATATTAGGATTAGTAGTCAGAGTCTAGTAGGGAATGGGTTAGTGTCAGGGATTTAGTATTTCAAATATATGCTGCATAAAAATCTTCCCACTCTCATTCAGAACAATGCCTAGACATTACCCTCGTCCCAAGTAAGACACAATTAGAGGAGAAGAGTTAAAAATTCTGTGAATACATATCTGGAAATGAATATTCTCATGAGTTCACAACCTTGGAGGTCGTAGAGGAGTTTTCAAAAGTATGGGACAGGGTAAGCACTCCACAAACATGGAGCTCTGCTGCCCTAAAGACTTCTTGAGAAACTGCCTCTGAGGTTGGGCACTTGAAATATATGTTTTCGTAAGGAGCTTTCTTTGTACTGAGACCATCAAAGCTGGGTGTGCATCTATGCGACCTGGAGGACATGGTTTCATATTTTCCAATGAACATGAGGCAGCAGTGCTGAATTCTCTCTATGTAGGTAAACTGTGTCCACTGGGGCCTAAGTGTCTCTGCGTGTGGACTGTGAAGCCATTTGGTCATCCTCTACTTTTCCTGGTGTTTCTTGCTGCTGCACTGGGAGTTTGGTATTTGCTTATGAAGTAAAAAAAGATCACCTGGGACACAGTGCTTGAGGGAGTTCTGTCACGTGTGGTGGGTAAGGGTCTGCAAGAGAATATACCAACAATGCTTCTATTCCACAAAGCTTTTCCCCTTGACCATAGCAACATAATTCTCAACATTTCCCTGAAACCTCTCTATATAACAAGATGCCGTTACATATAAGGGTCTGGTGGTTGTACCATGTCAGTCACAAGGCATTTCGGAGCCAATGGAAGATCAACATGGCCCCACCACAGATGTTTCATCACACACCCCCCCTCCACTGCTCTAGGCCCACTACTCAGCAGCCTCCAATTTACTGGCATCTCTGTTCTACACCATTTTGATGAAACCTAGTCAATCAAGGTGCTGTCTGGTATACTCATGATCAGCAACCGGTTTTCCAAATTTTCTACAGTGCCACCTGGTCATGGAAATTTCAATAATTTTATTGTATTTATCTAGCCATTTTTCACGGATGAAGTTGGAGGCACTGTGGATTTCAATTCGTACAGGAACCATTAAATGATGAGAAACCTCATTTCAATGAAAGCTCTGTAGAACTGTTACAGACAAGGCTTCCCAGGGAGTGGCCAAAATGTCACATAAAATCAGACCCACTGAGGTCTACAATGTGAGGTCCATGTGTGTTTTGACTGTCACCCGTGCCTGCCAAGTCTTTCAGAAAAAAAAAAAAATCATGTGATATCCTGGCTGAGATTCCCAGTGCTCTGTGGAAAGCCACCCTGGGCCTAGATCTCAGTTTCCAAGGGAGACTCTCATGCGTGCCCTCCTAGAATCCCAACACAGTACATGGCACAAGTTCTCTGAGATCAGATCCAGAATGCACTCTCTAAGTGTAATCACACCAGAGTTCAAGCCCATGTGGACCCAGGCATCTCCTTTAACTGCCACACAATGACCACAATTAAAACCAAAACACTCCCACATGGCCCTCATCTGTTTCCATATAGATACTCATCATAACCTCTGGCTGGAGGTTTCCATGAGGGGCGCAGTCCAAGACAGTGTCCAAAATAAGCTCCCTTGCCCCTCATTTGCCTAAAGTCAGGGTGGCCTGGACATACTTCCTGTGAACCAGGAGTGATCAAATAGGCATGCCGTTAATACTGCAGCGCTTCTTCAATTTGAGGCCTACTGAGTTAGAGGTATAGATTGTTTATGTGAATTAGAGTCATGAGAAAACCCAAGCACCTATGCAGGGCTTTGAAGAACTCAATTGACACAAAGGATCCCTATTCTCACTTGATAGAGGTCAGGAACCTCACAGAGGAAAGCGAGACTTTATCCACAATGACTGGTCTATTTGCCATTTTGGTTTTAGATGCACACATGGGATCTTTCTTTAGATCCATCTGGTGCTGAGAATCTAAGCCACAAACTCACACAGGGCCAAGATGCTAATTCAGACACATCCCTTTCCAAAGCAATTAAGCAAAGAGCCACAGGTGATGCCCATTCATTTCCATTTGAAAACTGTTTACTTCAGGCTTCACAAAGGGGTGGCCAGAGCAAGAACTTCCTGACATTCAGTTCAACAGAACAATATATAAGCAAAATGCCCAAAGCAGGGTTTTTCCACTGAGAATTTCCTGGTCACACTGATATCTGAGTTTTTTGAGATGCTCGCCATTCCCTTCAGCTATCCAGTACATGACCATGTCACAGAGCTTGGAGGTGGTACATATGTTAGACACAAAACCATGAGCCTATCCTGGAGAGTGAACAGAATTCATGAAGAAACCTGAAAATTAGGAATGTAGTAGGTTATGCCCATCTTTAAGTAAAGCCGCAATCCATTCATAAATTGGGCAGGATGAAATGGGAAGCTTTCTACTAGACAGGAAACATCCATTGATGCACTCTCTTTTCTAATGTCTACAACCACGGACACCATGGGATACACAGACATAGAATCACTCGCCTTTTCAAACGACTTACAAGAAACAGTTCACTCCAAACCATACAAACCACCTTTCCTTCCTATTCTCACAACATGAGACAAAATCACAAACTCACAACCACACCCACAAAGGCACCTCCTTACCCTAAGTAGGTCTGTGACTCTATGGAGTGTCCTCTGACTGGTGGGCCACACAATGTTCCCCCGAAATGTCCTGTCCTGTCTCAAATATGGTCTCCTTGGCCAACTCTATGAAGTTGTCAGGAGCCAGCAGTGGGCCACTACCTGCTTTTTCAGGAAAGGCCCCTCTTCAGAGCTGTCCTGGCTTTTGGCCATTCTAACATCAGTAGGTACAAAGAAAGACTGACTCTGTCCTTGGTAATTCCAAACAAGTGAACCCACTGGGACTGGTACTGGGACTGGCTCTGTGTGCCTGGCTTCCAGGATCCCAAGTTCAGAGAGTTCCATCACCAAGGGAGTAAGGTGAGGTCACTTCCTTCAGGAACTGAATTAGGTCACTGCCTTGGCAACCACTTTATCCTAACAGTTGCTTCCAAGTGTCTCATTAAATGGAGGCTTCCCCTACTTCCTGTGAAACATTCACAAGTTAGAATGGTATATCAACCATAGGAACCCGGTAATAGCTCTCCACACAGGCCTGGTTTGGTCCATCTCCTCTACATTGAGAAGAGAGGTTCTGATTCAGACACATCCCGTCATCCTGACCAGGTATTTTGCCATGGAAGATTACTTTTGCTTTCTCAGGTCCTCCATAGCTGACTACATATTCTCCAGGGATCATTTCTGCATTGAACTTGTGGTTCTAAACAGGTGAAAGATCCCCTACATTCCTGTATTGTAAGACCAACTCTGTCCCTGCTCTTCATTAAATTTACATTGAGGGAACAGTGTATTGTTAGGGTTAATAAAATGTTTGATGTTAGAAATCATTCTGCTGGATGTATAATGGTACTGGGAACCTGGGATATTTTTAAAAATATAGAGGTGAAATATATAAATGAAAAAAGGATGTCTAGGTAATTTTGAAGCCCAGAGAGGCAATGGGCCCTTCATTGGGATACTTAGCTTTGATTTATGTTGTGCACAGATATCTCAGATAAATCGATATGCAATGGCATAGGACCTTGTACCTTGGATGATTAAAATTCGAAGAGAACATCCAGTCAAAAAGGGATAGTCGGTAGGATTAGATAGATATTCGGTAGGTTAACAAAGAGTGAGTATAGGATTTGGAACAAAAGTTCTTTAGCAATAGGGTTTGGGTTAAAGTGTGAAAGTAAATATCAGCCCACTTGAAGGGTCAGTCACAATGATGAACAGGGGAAAATATGTAGGAAAGCAGATATCAATAGAGATATTACAAAATCAACAAGTGGGCCAAGGACCTGAACAGACACTTCTCAGAAGAAGACATACAATCAATTAATAAGTACATGAAAAAATTCTCACCTTCTCTAGCAGTCAGAGAAATGCAAATCAAAACCACCCTAAGATACCATCTCACTCCAGTAAGATTGGCAGCCATTAGGATGTCAAACAATAATAAGTGGTGGCAAGGATGTGGGGAAAAGGGTACACTTGTACATTGCTGGTGGGACTGCAAAATGGTGCGGCCATTATGGAAAGCAGTATGGAGATTCCTGGAAAAGCTGGGAATGGAACCACCATTTGACCCAGCTATCGCCCTCCTTGGACTATTCCCTGAGGACCATAAAAGAGAATGCTATAGGGATACTGCCACATCAATGATCATAGCAGCACAATTCACAAAAGCCAGACTGTGGAACCAACCTAGATGCCCTTCAATAGATGAATGGATAAAAAAAATGTGGCATCTATACACAATGGAGTATTATGCAGCACTAAAAAATGACAAAATCATGGAATTTGCAGGGAAATGGATGGCATTAGAGCAGATTATGCTAAGTGAAGCTAGCCAATCCTTAAAAAACAAATGCCAAATGTCTTCTTTGATTTAAGGAGAGCAAGAAAGAACTGAACAGAGGGAAAGAGCATGAGGAAAATATTAACATTAAACTGAGACAAGTGATGGGAGGGAAAGGGAGAGAGAAGGGAAATTGCATGGAAACGGAAGGAAACCCTCATCGTTATACGAAATCACATATACAAGGTTGTGAGGGGAAAGGGGGGGGGAAGGGAGAGAACGGAACAATAACAGATGAGGTAGAGAGGAAAAATGAAAGGGGAGGGGAGGGGGGATAGTAGGGGATAGGAAAGTCAGCAGAATACAACAGTCACTAATATGGCATTATGTAAACATTGTGAATGTGTAACTGATGTGATTCTGCAATCTGTATTTGGGGTAAAAATGGAAATGCATAACTCACTTGAATCAAATTTATGAAAGATGAAAAAAATAAAAATTTTAAAAAGTACTAAATTGGCTCATCCTAACATTAAAAAAAGAGATATTACAAAATCAGGTAAAGTATAAAGTGAGTCATATGATTAGATATTTTCAACAGGGTTGATTTTGAATATATAATCTTAGGAAGAAACAAATATGTAGTCACCAATAGGATTGATATTTGAGAGCATTAGGCAACCTGAACATGGAAGTAATCCATGTTCACTTTCCATTTAGGCTTTAGTACAATAATAATTGTGAACTTTGCATTTTGTGTCCAGAATATTACTGTGATAAAATGTATATGTAGATTAGGTGACATCAGTATTTCTTTCACCATTTCTGTGAGTAATATTTTGAAGACATATACATAAGTATTGGTTGTACAAAAAGCTGTACCCTGTGTCTATGTATATACAGATAATTCATGAATAGACCATACTGTGAATAAATAGTATAGCTGGTTCCACTTTAAATAATGGATTGAATTCATATTCACAAAGGAGTGGTCTGAGGCAAAAACCTTCCTGAAATTCAGGGCAACAGAACAATAGGTAAACAAAACGCACAAAGCAGGGTTTCTCCACTGAGACTTTCCTGGTCACACTGATATCTGAGTTTTCCTAGATGCTCGCCTTTCCCTTCAGCTATCCAGTACATAGCCATATCACATAGCTTTGAGGTAGTACATATCTTGGTCACAAAAAAATGAGGCAATTCTGGAGAGTGTCCAGAATTCAGGATGTAAACAGAAACTTTGGAAGATAGCAGGTTTTGCCCTTCAATAAGGAAAGCCGCAGTCCATTAATAAATCGGGCAGGATGAATGTTGCGAAGCTTTCTCCTAGACAGGACACATCCATTGATGCATTTTCTTTTCTAATGTCTACAACCACGGACAGAGTGGGATACACAGACATAGAAGCACTCGCCTTGTCAAAGGACTTACTAGAAACAGTCCACGCCAATTCAAACAAACAGCCTTTCTTACATCTTCTCAGAACCTGAGAAAAAAACCATACACACACCTACACCCACAAAGGCACCTCCTTTGTGGAGTGTCCTCTGAATGGTGGGCCATACTATATTCGCCAAAAATGGCCTGTTGTATCTCAAATCTGGTCTCCTTGGCCAACTCTGTGCAGTTGTCAGGAGCCAGCGGTGAACCAATACCTGCTTTCTCAGGAAAGGCCTTTCTTCAGAGCTTTCCTGGCATTTGGCCATCCTCACATCTGTTGGTACTAAGAAAGACTGACTCTGTCCTTGGTAAATTGAAACAAGTGAGACCACAGGGACTGGGACTGCAACTGGCTCTGGGTGCCTCTCTTCCTGGATCCCAAGTTCAGAGAGTTCCATCACCAAGGAAGTGCAGTGAGGTTACTTCCTTCAGGAACTGAATGAGGTCACTGCCTTGGCAACCTCTTTGTCCTAACAGTTACTTCTAAGGGTCCCATGAGATGGAGTCTGTCCCTACTTTCTGTCACACTTTCACAAGTTAGAATGGTATATCAACCATTGGCACCTGGGAAGAGCTCTCCACACAGGCCTGATTTGGTCCATCTTCTCTACATTTAGAAGATAGAGGTTGATTCAGACACATCCATTCATCATGATCAGGTTGTTTACCATAAAAGATGACTTTTCCTCTATCAGGTCCTTCATAGCTGCCTACATCTTCTCCAGGGATCATTTCTGCATGGACCTTTGATGTTCTCAGAAGGTGGAAGATCCCCTACATTCCTGTATTGTAAGACTAACTCTGTCCCTCCTCTTTTGTAAAGTTAGATTGAGGGAAGAGTGTATGTTTAGGGTTAATAACATGTTTGATTTGGGTTAGGAATCTCTCTGCCGCATGAATAATGGTATTGGGAACCTGTGATATTTACAAGAATATATAGGTGAAATGTAAGTATGAAAACAGAAATCTAGGTAAGATTCGAAGTCAGAAGGGCATTGGGTCCTTGAGTGGGATTCTTAGGTTTGAATTATGTTCTGCATATATGTCTCCGATAAATTGAAATACAATGGTTTAGGACCTTATACCTTGGATGATTAATTGTCGAAGAGAACATCGAGTCAAAAAGCAATAATCAGTAAGATTAGGAAGATAGTCAGTAGGTTTAGAAATAAAAGTGAGTATAGGATTTAGACCAAAATTTCTTTAGCAATAGGGTCTCGGGTAGACATTGAATGTAAATGTCAGCATATGTGAAGTGTCAGACACAATGATGAACTGCGGAATATATGTAGGAAAGCAGATATCAATAGAGATATAAGGAAATCAAGCAAAGTATAAACTGAGTGATAGAATTAGACATTTTCAACAGCCTTGAAGTTGAATATATAATCTTAGAAAGAAACAAATATGTAGTCACCAATAGGATTTACATTTGAGAGCATTAGGCAACCTGGACATGGTTGTTTTTAGTAATTCATGCTCACTTTCCATTTAGGCTTTGATACAATCATGAGTGTGACCTTTGTTTTTTGTGTCCAGAATATTACTGTGATAAAAAAAGAAATATATATATATATATATATACACACACACACACACACACATATATAGATAGATAAGGTGACATGAATATTTCTTCTACCATTTCTGGGAGCAATGTTTTGAAGAGGTATAAATTAGTATTGGGGGAACAAAGAGGTGTACACTGTGTCTATGAATATAGAGATAATGCATTAATAGACCATACTGTGAATAAATAACATACCTGGTTCCAACTTTAATAATGGATTGAATTGAAATGTGAAAATGTACAGGAAATCTTATATTGATATACACACATTTATTCCAACCACTTATACATCTAATGGTAATATTAATGTTATGGTTTATCTTGAAGAGTGTGTGGGTTTAGCTTCAAAATTGATTATGGAAATCGAAAATAATGTGTTTGGAAAGAAGTCTCATGAAAAGACCAGTCAAGTAACATGGAGGAATACATGTGTTCTGAAGCAGAAAGTGATTAAAAGTGAAACAAATTCCTATAATTTTGTGAACTTGTGAATGAAATATATATCCTATGATGTGCAAAAACTGAAGAAATAGTAATGTACCAGTGTTGAATTAAAATGAACGTCAAAATAGACATCATGTCCCCTAGGAATCTATTTGCATTGATGTTAAACTGGGTCAGTTACTGCAGAAATATTAGGATTTGTAAGCACCATTGATTGAAGTTAGTTTTCAGCACTGGGAAACAAATATGTATTTCAGGTAGATGATTATTTCTGAGAATAATCTTGTGAAATGTTGATTATAAATCCACATACATGAACATGAATGAATTTATGGAGTGTATATAAGACACATATATTTCATATTTTATAAAATCTGTAGAGTGTATTTATATATATATATATATATATATATATATATATATATATATACAAAAAAACCACAAAAATTCATTAAAAAGTATCAATATATATATGCCAATCGTAATTCATCATGTAATATATATCATCCACAGAAGCAAAAATATTTATTTTACTAAACATGGGTTTATGTATAATATTGTTCTAATAGGAAGCTCACCCATAGTTTGAATTTTCAGTTCCAACAGCGTTTAGGAGCACTGATCTCTTCTTACAATTTGTTTTTGCCAAGTCAGCCAACTCATAAAAATATATGTGTGATACCAAGTAGGAATCTATATGTGCATATAAAAAGTACAAGTGCTGAGTAGGCTACAGAGAAAGGGAGACAGGAATTCACATATTTGTTAACTTTAAAAACGCATGGAGAGAGCTGCGGATGTGGCTCAAGTGGTAGCGTGCTCGCCTGGCATGCGTGCGGCATGGGTTCGATTCTCAGCACCACGTGAAAACAAAGATGTTGTGTCCGCCGATAACTAAAAAATAAATATTATAGAATTCTCTCTCTCCTCTCTCACTCTCTCTTTAAAAAAAACACATGGAGGACTATTTCAATTAAAAATTGAGTAGATTTATAAAACCGACCCTTTATCATGCAAGAGGGAAGTCCAACTATACACCATGCTTCCTCTGAACTGCTTGTATTTTCATTCTTTTGGGGTATTTTTCTCCATCATATTAGGATTAGTAGTCAGAGTCTAGTAGGGTATGAGTTAGTGTCAGGGATTCAGTATTTCGAATGGAAAATTGGAAAATGGATCAATGTGTATGCAAATGTGTACTACAAAAAAATTTTCCCACTCTCATTCAGAACAATGCCTTGACATTACCTTCACCCCAAGTAAGACACAATTAGAGGAGAAGAGTTAGAAAATCTTTGAATACATATCTGAAATTGAAAATGCTTAGGGTTCACAACCTTGGAGATTGTAGAGGAGTTTCCAAAAGTAAGGGACAGTGTAAAAACTCTACAAACATGGAGATTTGCCTGCCTAAAGACGTCTGGAGAAACTGCCTTTAGGTTGGGCACTTGAAATATATGTTGCTGTCAGGAGCTTTAGCTTCCTTTCTAGTGAGACCATCATATCTGGGTCTTCATCTCTGTGATCTGGAGGACATGGTTTATAATTTTCCAATAAACATGAAGCAGCAGTGCTGAATTCTTGCTTTGTAGGTAATCTGTGGCCACTGGGGGCTAAGTGTCTCCCCATGTGGACTGCGAAGCCATTTCATCATCCTCCACTTTTCATAATGTTTCTTCCTGCTGCACTCGGAGTTTGGTATTTGCTTCACGAAATACAAGGAGTTCAACTGGGACACAGAGCTGCAGCGAGTTCTGTCACGTGTGGTGGATCAGGGTCTGCAGGAGAATGCACCAACAGGGCTTGTATACCACATAGGATGCCCCCTTGACCATAGCAACCTGATTCTGAACATTGCCCTGAAACCTCTCCATATAACAAGTTGCCTTTACATATAAGGGTCTGCTCGCTGCACCATGTCAGTCACAAGCCATTTGGAAGCCAATGGCAGATCCACATGGCCCCACCTCAGATGTTTTATCACACATTTGCTCACTACTGCTCTAGGCCCACTACTCAGCAGGATCCAAATTACTGAGATCTCTGTTTTACACCATTTTCATCAAAACCAGTCAATCAAGGCACTGTCTGGTACACTCGTGATCAGCAACAGGACATCCAAAGGTTCTTCATTGCCACCTGGTCATTGGAATTTCAAAAATTTCATGGTATTTATCTAGCAAATTTTCAATTATGAAGTTGGAAGCACTATGGCTTTCAAATCATTCAGGAATCATTCAATGGTGAGGAAGCTCATTTCAATGAAACTTTGGAGAACTCTCACAGGCAAGGCGTCCCAAAGAGTGGCCTAAAGGTCACATGAATCCAGGCCCATCGAGGTCTACAATTGAGGTCCATGTGTGTTTTGACTAGCAAATATGGCTTCCAAGTCTTTCAGAATAAAATAATGTGATATCCTGGCTGAGATTCCCAGTGCTCTGTGGAATGCCACCCTAGGACTAGATCTCAGTTTCCAACGGAGACTCTCATGCGTGGCCTCCTAAATTCCCAACACAATTCATGGCAATACTTCTTTGATGATTGATCCAGAACTCAGTGTTTAAGGGGAATGACACCAGAGTTCAAGCCCAGGTGGATCCAGTCATCTCTTCCAACTGCCACATGAATGACTACACTTAAAACCAAAACATTCCCACATGGTCCTTACCTTCTTCCATATAGACACTCATCATTACCTCTGGCTAGAGTTTTTCATGTGGGACGCATCCCAAGAGAGTGTCCAAAATAATCTTCCTTGCCCCTCATTTGCCTAAAGTCAGGGTGGCATCGTCACCCTTCCTGTGAACCTGGAGTGATCCAATAGGCCTGCCATGAATACTGCTCTGCTTCTTCAATTTGAGTCCTACTGACTCTCAGGGATAGATTCTTTAAGTGATTTGGAGTCACAAGAAAACACAAGCACCTCTGCAGTTCTTCAAAGAACTCATTTGACTTAAAGGATCCCTATTCTCACTTGACAGAGGTCAGAATCCTAACAGAGGAAGGCAAGAGACTGATCAACAATGACAGATTTTTGGCCATTTTGGTTTTGATTGCACACATGGAATCTATCCTTAGATCCATCATGTGCTGAGAATCTAAGCCACAACCTCATACAGGGCCAAGAGGCTGATTTAGACACATCCTTTTACAAGCAATTAAGCAAAGAACCACAGGTGATGCCCATTCATTTCCATTTGAAAATTGTTTTCTTCAGGCTTCACAAAGGGGTGGCCTGAGGCAAAGACCTTCCCGACATTCAGGACAACAGAACCATAGGTAAGCAAATGAACCAAAGCAGGATTTCTCCACTGAAAATTTACTGGTCACACTGATATCTGAGTTTTCTAAGATGTTCCCATTCTCTACAGCTATCAAGTATATAGACATGTCTCAGAGCTTGGAGGTGGTACATATCTTGGAAACAAAACCATGAGCCTATTCTGGAGAGTGGCCAGAATTCAGGAAGAAAACAGGAACTTAGGAATTTAGTAGGTGTTGCCCATCCATAAGGCAAACCACAGTACATTCTTTAATTAGGCAGGATGAATGCTGGGAAGTTTTCTACTAGACAGGACACATCCTTTGATGCCTTCTCTTTTCTAATGTCTACAACCACGGACACAGTGGGATACTCAGACATAGAAACACTAGCCTTGTCAAACGACTTACTAGAAACAGGCCACTCCAACCCAAACAAACAGCCTTTCCTACCTATTCTCAGAACATGAGAGAAAACCACAAACTCACTCCACACCCACAAAGGCACCTCCTTAACCCAAGTAGGTCTGTGACTATCCGGAGTGTCCTCTAACTGGTGGGCCATACTATGTTCCCCTGAAATGGCCTGCCCTTTCTCAGATCTGGTCTCCTTTGCCAACTCTGTGAAGTTGTCAGGAGCCAGTGGTGAACCAATACCTGCTTTCTCAGGAAAGGCCCCTCTTCAGAGATCTTCTGCCATTTGAAAATGCTCATATCAGTCGGTACCAAGGAAGACTGACTCTGTCCTTGGTAAATCCAAACAAGTGAGACCACTGGGACTGGGACTGGGACTGGCTCTGGGTGCCTGGCTTCCTGCATCACAATTTCAGATTTTTTGATGACCAAGGAAGAGAGGTGAGGTCACTTCCTTCAGGAACTGAATGAGGTCACTACATTGGCCACCACTTTGTCCTAACAGTTGCTTCGAAAGGTCCCATGAAATGGAGGCTGCCCCTACATCCTTTGACACTTTCACAAGTTAGAATGGTATATCAACCATAGGCACCTGGAAACAGCTCTCCACACAGGCATGGTTTGATCAGTTCTCTACATTAAGAAAGGAGAGGCTGATTCAAACACATCTCTTCATACTGACCCGGTTGTTTGCCATGGAATATGACTTTTTCCCTCTTAGGTCCTTCATAGCTGCCTGCAACTTCTTAAGGGTATAATTTCTGCATGGTCCTTTGATGTTCTCAGCAGGTGGAAGAGCCCCTACATTACTGTATTGTAAGACAAACTCTATCTCGGCTCTTCTGTAAAGTTAGTTTGAGGGAACAATGTATGGTTAGGCTTAATAACATGTTTGATTTGAATTAGGAATCATTCTGCTTAATGAATAATGGTATTGGGAACTTGCGATATTTACAAGAATATATTGGTGAAATATAAGTTTGAAAACAGAAATCTAGATAAGATTTGAATCCAGGAAGGGCATTGGGCTGTTGATTGGGATACTTAGCTTTGAATTATGTTCTGCAAAGATGTCTCAGATAAATCAATATACAATGGCATAGGACCTTGTACCTTGGATGATTGATTGTCGAAGTGATCATCCAGTCAAAAAGGGATAGTCTTTAGGATTAGGAAGATAGTTGGTATGTTAGAAAAAAGGGTAATATAGGATTTGGACCAAAAGTTCTTTAGCAATAGGGTTTCGGATAAAGAGTGAATGTAAATGTCAGCACATGTGAAGAGTAAGTCACAATGATGAACTGGGGAAAATATGTAGGAAAGCAGATATCAATAGACATTAGGAAATCAGACAAAATATAAAGTGACTGATAGGATTAGTCATTTTCAAGAGGGTTGAGGTTGAATATATTATCTTAAGAAGAAACAAATATGTAGTCACCAATAGGATTGATTTGAGAGCATTAGGCAACCTGGACATGGATGTGTTTAGTAATCCATGCTCACTTTCCATTAGGCTTTGGTGAAAGGTTAATAAAATAGGTACTTGTTACTTACTGTTTTTCTGTATGCTTAACAAAACACTGTTGAAGTCTTGAGGACTGTTTGCTAATCTTGTTTCCAGAATGTGCTGTCCCCAACTGCCAAACTGCAAATGTATACCCTCACCCGTTTGCACGCAAACCACCCACTTGCCCTGACCAATCAATAAACTTCCCTCCCTGCCCTCTCCAAGGAAAGCATATAAGCTCTGCTTAAGCTGTTCTCATTGCTCTCTGCTCTATTCAAGTGAGCTCTGAGCCCCAGAATGCTGGACCCATAATAAACCATTTACTGTTGAAGGAGACATTCTCTTGGTGGTCGCTTCCTCCGATGCTTGCCCGACCTTTACATCTGGAGGCACCAGCAAGATCCGACAGCGGCGGATGAAAGATCCCCAAGGGGCTCCTTTCAGGGTAAGTAAGGCAACTCTTTTTGGTTTTAGGTTTCAGGTTAGGGCTTGGCAAAATGGCTATGGGTGATGAGCGTGAGCTCTCTCTGACAGAAGCTGACATACGTGTCACAGAGCCACAGGCCACGTCCCTGGGGGATGCCCCAGAGGACTCAAGAAATCGAGGAACAATAGTCTCCTTGACTCAGTGATATTTTGCTTCGGATTCGGTATTGCCAGCCCATCAGGTTTTGCGGGCTACTCAGGCCTGGCCTCAGTATTGGACGTCCAATGCCTGACTTTATTGTCTTGTCTTGTCAGTGTAGTGTGTCGTTGCTTTCACTGTTTGTGTATCTCTCATTTTGGGACAGAGAACTTCAACACCTCTCTTCCTGACCCTTGATCACTGGAACAAAGTCCGCTTAAGGGCCCAGAATCTTTCTTTTTCAGTAAATCGCTGGACCTGGCAGACCCTCTGTGCCTCAGAATGACCCACCTTTGGAGTTGGATAGCCCCTAGAAACATCTACGTCCCACTAATTCGAAAAGTCAGAGATTTTGTATTTCAACCGGGGCCACATGGACATCCAGATCAACAGCCATATATCTCAACTTTGCAGGACCTCTGCAAATCTCCTCCTCCATGGGTGAAGCTTTTCCTTGTCTCTGCCCCCGCTCCTACTCCTTCCACCATGATTCTATCTCTCAAACCCTCTGCTCCTCCTCCTCCACCCTCTCTTCTCCCTGAGTCTCAAGACTCTACTGGACTCTCCTCGCCTTCTTATCCGCTTCCCTCGTCCACCAACCCCCAACAACCTCTAAGTGATTCCCCTGCTGCTGACTCAGCCTCTCCGCCACTGGAGGAAGCTAGGCCAGCCCAGAGCCCACCAAATGACTCCCCCTTGTCACACACACAGCCCCTCCTTCCCTGGAGGAAGCTGGCCTGGCAAAAAGAACTCAAAGAACTCCCTGGCGTTTTCAAACCTGCCTACTTGGGATGACTGCCAACAAATCCTAGGGATTCTCTTCATGACAGAGGAATGAGAGAGAAACTTCCTGGAAGCTAGAAAAAAATATCCTCGGACCAGATGGGTGACCAACACAACTTCCCAACATAATCAAAGCCGGCTTCCCCTTGAACTTACCCAACTGGGACCCCGACACCTTTGAAGGTAGGGAGCATCTGTCCACTTATTGCCGGGCCCTAATAGTGGGTTTCCAACCGGCCGCTAGGCAACCAAATAATTTGGCCAAGGTAAGAGAGATTATTCAAGGGCCTGATGAACATCCCTCTATGTTTCTAGAGAGAATTATGGAGGCATATAGGAGATATACTCCTTTCGATCTTCAGGCAGAGGATCAAAAGGCATATGCCATGATGGCCTTCATTGGGCAAGCTGATCTGGATATTAAAAGAAAGTTACAATACTTAGATGGATTACAAGATATGACTTTGAGAGATTTAGTCAGAGTAGCCGAGAAAGTATCCTATAAGAGAGAAACAGAGAGAACGAAAGGGAGCAAAGGGAGGATGAGAGATGAAAAAGACAGATTAAGGTATTAACTAATGTCCTGGTCACAACAATAAATAGGCCAGAAATTAAGAAACAGGGAGACAAGAAGTGATACCTGGGTCCCCTCCAGAGGCCACCCTTGGCCTCAGATCAATGTGCCTACTGTAAAGAAAAAGGACACTGAGCCAAAGAGTGCCCTAGAAAGAGAAAGCCACGCCAGACAGCCTTTCTGACTCTGGAGGTTGACTAAGAATGTCGGGGCTCAGATCCCTTCCCCGAGCTCAGGGTAACTTTTGAAGTGAAGGGGACCCCATAAACTTTGAAGTGGATACAGCAGCAGTATACTCAGCCCTTAAGGCCCCACTGGGCCCTCTATCAAATAAAAGATCTCTAGTTCAAAGGGCTAACAGCAGTAAATATCAGACTTAGACAACTAAGAGGACCATGGACATGGGGAAAGACAAAATCCAACATTCCTTCCTAGTAATCCCAGAATGCCTGGCCCCATTGATGGGCAGAGATCTCCTCAGTAAGCTCCGGGCCAAAACAACTTTTAACCCCGAAGGCCCCAAAATGAAATTTCTAAATCCTTCATTAAAAACTCCTATAGTCATGGCTTTATAAATGTCAGTCGAAGATGAACATCCACTTTTCACACACCCCAAGACTGATCAAACAGGCAAGCTACCCCAGAAATGGATAACAGATTACCCAGATGCCTGGGCAAAATTGTTGGGTTAGGCCTAGCCATGAAACAACCTCCAAGAACAGTGGAGTTAAAAACCTCAGCCTCCCCAATCAATGTCAAACAACATCCTCTGAGCAAAAAAGGTAAAGATGGGATAAGGCCCCATATTCAGAAATATCTGGCCTTAGGGTCCTAAGGCCCTGTCAATCGGCCTGGAACACTCCCCTGCTACCGGTAAAAAATCCAGGAACTGGGGACTATCCCCCATACAAGACCTAAGAGAGATCAACAACAGAGTGCAGGAAATTCACCCCATGGTAAATAATTCATACAATCTGCTTATCACTCTGAACCCTGAGTAGAAATGGTATGGACATAAAGATGCTATCTATTGCATGCCTCTGCATAAAGACAGTCAGTTGCTGTTTGCTTTTGAGTGGGTAGACCCAGAAACCGGAACGTATGGTAAACTAACATGGACTAGACTCCCACAGGGGTTCAAAAACTCCCCCACTCTCTTTGATGAAGCCCTCCACAGAGATGTCAACAACTTCAGACCTATGCACCCTGAAGTCACCCAGCTTCAATACGTGGATGACCTGCTACTGCAGCCAACACCAAGGAAAACTGTGAGTCTGGGAACCAAGCACTATTAT
Source organism: Callospermophilus lateralis (assembly GCF_048772815.1). Lineage (NCBI taxonomy): Eukaryota > Metazoa > Chordata > Mammalia > Rodentia > Sciuridae > Callospermophilus > Callospermophilus lateralis. The sequence continues at coordinate 210,809 of NW_027512546.1, read as the reverse complement.
ATAAGCTTGCTCAACTCGGGTATAGAGCTTCTTCCAAAAAACCCCAAATTTGCCAGCAAGAAGTAGTCTTCCTGGGCTATTCCCTTAGGGGTGGTAAACGATGGCTCACTGAGCCCAGAAAACAAACGGTTGTGCAGATACACCCCCCCCCCGCAGCAGCAGACAACACAGAGAGTTTCTTGGGACTACTGGGTTTTGCAGGTTATGGATTCCTGTGTTTGCGTCCTTAACTTCTCCTTTATACCCGCTGTTAAAGGGAGATGCCCAATTCCAATGGACCCCTGAGCACCAGCAAGCTTTTGATAACATCTAACAACACTGGCACTGAACTCCTCAAGTTCACTGAGCCAAGCCTGCAATTTCAGAAATCCCTACACTACGTTAAAAATGTACATCAATTCACACACCTTGGTTCAAAGAAACTGCAGGCATTCCTGAAGGATCAAGAACAGAGTTTTCCACTAACCGACTCACAGCGAAAGGACATAACTGAACGGGTAACAAAACCCTGTCCGTTCTGTCAATAGGTTAATGCTTACCCTTCCAAGCTTCCTGCAAAATAGCACCTATGAACAACCAGACCAGGACAATTCTGGGAAGTGGACTTTACTGAAATTAAGCCAGCGAGGTATGGACTTCAATATCTCCTAGTGTTTGTAGATATATTTTCAGGATGGATTGAAGCCTTCCACACAAAAAAAGGCACAAATGGTGGTAAAAAATCCTGAAAGATATTTTTCCATGATACGGAGTACCTAAGGGTATATTGTCTGATAATGGACCGGTGTTCATGACCCAGGTAAGTAAGGTGTTAGCCAGGACCCTGGGAATAAATTGGAAGTTACATTGTGCTTATAGACCCCAGAGCTCAGGACAGGTTAAAAAAAAATTAATAGAACCATTAAAGAGACCTTAACGAAATTAAGCTTAGAGAGGGCATCAAAGGTTGGACTATGCTCCTGCCTTATGCACTGTTTCATGCAAGAAATACTCCCTCTGTTTCTTTGAGTAACCTCACCTCCTATGAAATTCTCTATGGGGCCCCTCCTCCAGTAAGGACCTAACCCCAACTCTAAGACCTACCGATCCCTTCCACACCCCCTTGCTTGACAAACTTAAAGCTCTTGAAAGAACTCAGCGATACCTGTCAAACCAGCTGGCCACTGCCTACCAACCTGGTGAAGAGGAGACTCCACATCGATATCAAATAAGAGACTTCGTCTACATAAGATGACTTCAGGTGTCATCCCTGGAACCCCGATGGACAGGACCATACCAGGTGCTACTTATAAAACCTACAGTGGTAAAGGTAGATGGAATCACTTCCTGGATCCTAATTCTCATCTCAAGCCTGCGCCCTGTCCAGACTCTGGCTTGAAAGTGGAAAAGACTGGTAACCCTTTCAAATTGCATATTGTCCATGTGGATAAGGCTATAGACTCTCCCCTTGGCCACCACTAGTCCTAACCATCATCCGCCCATTCAGCAGCGATGGCTGATCACAAATCCTATTAGACAAGAAGTATGGTCTGTCTTGCATACAGCCCCCTTAGGGACCTGGTGGCCATCTCTCCAACCAGATATTTGTCAGCTGAGTATACGTCTTTCCAATTGGGATATCTCTGATGAAGAGGATCCCATTAAAATTTCATTAAATTTCTTCCGTACCATAGATAATGGAAACAAACATTATGGATGTAGGGACATGCAAGTCTGATGCAGGTTGGCTAGCCTAGATTACTATGTTTGCCCGGTGGACTATCAAAGCCACAAACAACCACGGCTGTGTGGGGGAAAAGCCATCTTCTTCCGTAAGTCATGGGGATGTGAGCATACAGGGGCTGCCTGGTGGAACCCAAACTCCTCATCAAATTCAGTTCATAGCATTGGCCATATTACCAATTAGACAACCAAAACCGATGGCCCGCAGAGGGGTGTCTAGATCCTCAAATTCTGTGTGACTTTTTCAACTTCGGCAAGTGCTCAAAAGGATGGAAGAAAATTCCCCTATGTGTATGCCTTTTCCCTCCTTTGCTCACATCATGAACTATGTTTCTCCAATAGATCCTTCTGCTCCAGACTCTCTGCTGTCACTCTCACATCAACAACCTGATTTCTCCCCTCCAATTACTAGATCAAAAACCCAAACCTCCGCTGGTTCTCAGACCATTGCCCCCTTGCTGAGGTAGCAGGTACTGAGGTACCCTTCCACCCACTCACTCCTCTCTTCTCCTGTCAGTGCCCACACCGGGTCCCACCAGGTCCTCTTACCAGCTAACCCAAAGCTCAAACCAGCTGAGGAGTGCCCTCAGACGCCTATCCAAGTTGTAATGAAAATGGCCTTTAAAGTTGCTTTGTCATCACTAAAAACAGGTTACTAAGAATTTAATGCCCCTCACAGGCTTTTTGGGATACTCACTCCTGTCTTCCCATCTGCTCTACCTGTTCTACTGCTCACGTTTTGTTGCCAGGAAAATTCCAAACCCTTTTCCCATTATTCTTTTATATCTCTTTTTCCTCATTCTCAGAACCACAGAACTGCTCTCACCCCCCGCCTTCCCCGTCTTCCCCTCTGTACCAGGCCCACAGAAAAATCTGAAATGGCCTTCTCCAGAAGTCTTCATCGTGGCTGACTTTAGGACTTTCAGCAACAAAGTCCCTATAAAAGAGTTCAGTGTACATAAACTTCCTCTTTTCGTGTTGCTCTGTTATACTTGGCCACTGGCTGGAAAAATCAGCACTTCTAAGCTAGACACCCCCTTACTAGTTTTTCACAAAATATGTGAACAAGGCCTCTGGCCTTGAGCTCAGGCTTCCAGAGATGGCTATATTTCCAAGATAAAGAAGTTACCAACTGGGCTCCATGGTAACAGCTGGCAGGGAGAAAATAAAAGAGAAGAAAAAAGCTCTCCCCCTCCCAGATGTCCTTAAAAAGTTATCTTTCCCAGAGAAGAGGAAAATAAAAACAGAACCAAAAACTGCTTTTTGTGAACTTCTGCAGACTGTAAATTTCTGAGTCTTTTCTCTTACATGTTGGGTACAAAATTCTGAAACTACCTAAACTTGGGATTCAGGGGATTAATTGATTACAATAGAAGCAATGCCCTCTATATCCGGTTGCAACCAAATAGGACTGTTTCCCTGTCTTCGGTGCTATCTTAGGTGCCTTGCCTTGTCCATACCTACAACAGTATAATTCTATATACTTAAACATTGTTTATTCATAGAATTATCAACAGATGTGATTAATTATGTAATGGTGCAGATGTTTCCCCGAGTGCTCTATCATGAGGCAGGATCATTTAAATTTCAAATAGGGGGGCATACAACCAGGTTCTGCTGGCAACCTGTATCTTGCACTTTAGCCATCCTATGAGGAATAGTAGTTGCTGCAGAGGTGGGCACAGGTACCACTGCCCTAATCCATGGGACACAACAAATGACCCAATTAGAAGCAGCAATACACCAAAACTTAAAGATATTAAAAAACCACCATCACAGCTTTACAAGAATCTTTAACCTCTCTCTCTGAAGTTGTTTTACAGAACAGGCGAGGGTTCGACCTCCTCTTCATGAGAGATGGGGCCTTTGTCCTGCATTGAGGGAAGAATGTTGTTATTATGCCTACCATACTGGAGTTGTAAAAGAATCTATGATTAAATTAAGAAGAAGCATTGAAGAGCATCAACAAGAGAGAGAGGCCCAAAATGGGTGGTTTGAGTCTTGGTTCACAGAGTCCCCCTGGTTAACTACGCTTTTATCAGCCCTGGCCGGTCCCTTAATAATCCTCACATTATTGCTAACTGTAGGACCCTGTTTGCTCAACCGTGTAATTTCCTTTCTCCAAGCTCAAATTGGACAAGTTAAACTTATGGTAATCAGAAATCAATATACCACACTAGCAGACATAAAATGTGACATCCCCAATGATCACTATTATGATTTAATGTAACCAAAAGAAAGTGGGGAATGAAAGGTAAATAAAATAGGTAATTGTCACTTCCAGTTTTACGGTATGCTTAACAAAACACTGTTGATATCTTGAGAACTGTTTGCTAATCTTGTTCCCTGAATGTGCTGTACCAACTGCAAAACTGCAGAATGTACTCCCTCACCCATTTGCATGCAAACTACCCACTCGCCCTGACCCATCAATAATCTTCCCTCCCTGCCCTCTCCAAGGAAAGTATATAAGCTCTGCTTAAGCTGTTCTCAGGGCTCTCTCCTCTATTCAAGGGAGCTCTGAGCCCCAGCATGCTGGACCCCCATAAACTTTTGGCTGTTGCATTAGACAGTCCCTGGTAGTCTCTTCCTCCGATGCTCGCCTGACATTTACATTGGTAAAATAATAAGTGTGACCATTGCTTCTGTGTCCAAATGTACAAATTAATATTGGGGGTACAAATAGGTGTAACCTGTGATATGAATATAGAGATAATGCATGAATAGGCAATACTGTGAATAAATAATAAAATGGGTTCCAAATTTAATAATGGATTCAATTGAGATCTGAAAATATACAGGAAATCTTATATTGATACACATACATTCATTCCAACCAGTTATAGATCTAAACGTTATATTAGGATTATGGTTTGTCATGAAAAGTGTGTGAGTTTTGCTTCAAAACTGATTATGAAAGTTGAAAATAATGTGTTTGGAAAGAAGTCTCATGAAAAGACCAGACAAGAAACCTGGAGGAATCCATGTGTTCTGAAGCAGGAAGTTATTGAAAGTGAAACAAATGCCTATAAGTTTGCTAATTTGTGGATGAAATATATATCCTATGATGTGCATAAATTGAAGAAATAATAATGTACCAGTGTTGAATAAAAATGAACGTCCAAATACACATCATGTCCCATAGTAATCTACTTGCATTGATGTTAAACTGGGTCAGTTACTGTACAAATATTAGTATTTGTATGCAACATTAACTGAAGTTAGTTTTCAGTACTGGAAACAAATATGTATTTCATGTGGATGAATATTTCTGAGAATAATCTTGTGAATACTTGATTATAAATCCATATACATGAACATGAATGAGTTTAGGGAGTGTATATAAGACACATATATTTCATATTTTGAAAAATCTGGAGAATATATATATATATATATATATATATATATATATATACAAAAAAACACACACAGAGACATTAAATTACCAATATATATGCCAATCGAAATTTATCATGAAATATATATCATCAACAGATGCAAAAATAATTCTTTTACTGAACATGGATTTATGTTTAATGTTGTTCAACTAGGAAGCTCACCCATAGGTTGAATTTTAAGATCCAATAGGGTTTAGGAGGAGTGATTTCTTCTCATAATTTGTATCTGCCAAGTCAGCCACCTCACAAGAATGTACATGTGATACCAGGTAGGATTCTATATGTGCATATAAAATTACATGTTCTGAATAGGCTACAGATAAAGGGAGACAGGAATTTATATATTTATTAACTTTAAAAACACAAGGAGAACTATTTCAATTAAAAATTAACTAGATTTATAACACCTACCCTTCATAATGCAAATGGCAAGTCCAACTATACACCATGCCTTTTTTGAACTGCTTGTATTTCTATTCTGTTTGGGTTAGTTTTCTCCATCATATTAGGATTAGCAGTCAGAGTCTAGTAGTTTATGAGTTACTGTCAGGGATTAAGTATTTTGAATGGAAAATTGGAAAATGAATCTAATGTGTATGCATATATGTGCTACACAAAAATCTTCCCACTCTCATCCACAACAATGCCTTGACATTAACTTCGTCCCAAGTAAGACACAATTAGAGGAGAAAAGTTAGAAAATCTGTGAATGCATATGTGGAATGGAATATACTCAGGAGTTCACAACCTTGGAAGTGGTAGAGCAGTTTCCAAAAGTAAGGCACATGGTAAACACTCCACAAACATGGAGCTCTGCTGGCCTAAAGACTTCTTGATAAACTGCCTCTGAGGTTGGGCACTTGAAATATATGTTGTTGTCAGTAGCTTTAGCTTACTTTCTAGTGAGACCATCAAAGCTGGGTCTGCATCTATGTGACCTGGAGGACATTGTTTCTAATTTTCCAATGAACATGAGGCAGCAGTGCGAATACTCTCTTTGTAGTTAAACTATGGCCACTGGGAGCTAAGTGACTCACCGTGTGAACTGTGAAGCCATTTGGTCCTCCTCCACTTTTCGTGGTGGTTCTTGCTGATGCACTGGGACTTTGGTATTTTCTTTATGAAATACAAGGAGATCAACTGGGACACAGTGCTGGAGGGAGTTCTGTCACATGTGGAGCTCACGGTCTGCATGTGAATGCACCAACCAGGATTTTATCCCACATGGGTTGCCCCTTTGTCCATAGCAACCTGATTCTGAACATTGCCTTGAAATCTCCCTATATAAAAAGATGCCTTTACATGGAAGGTTCTCCTGGCTGTACCATGTCAGTCACAAGCCATTTGGAAGCAAATGGCAGATCCACATAGCCCCACCACACATATTTTATCACACACCTTCACACCACTGCTCTAGGCCCACTAATTTGCAGGTTCCAACTTACTGGCATCTCTGTTCTACACAATATTCATGAAACCCAGTCAGTCAAGGCACTGTCTGATACACTCATGATCAGCAATAGGACATCCAAAGATTCTCCAGTGCCACCTGGTAATGGGAATTTCAAAAATTTCATGGTGTTTATCTAGCCATTTTTCGAGGATGAAGTTGGAGGAACGTTGGGTTTCAAAAACCATTCAATGTTGAGGAAGCTCATTTCAATGAAACTCTGGAGAACTCTCATAGGCAAGGCCTCCCAAAGAGTGGACAAAAGGTCACATGAAGCCAGTCCAATTGAAGTCTACAATGTGAGGTACATGTGTGTTTTAACTCTCAACTATGGCTGCCAAGACTTTAAGAAAAAAATCATGGATTATCTTGGCTGAGATTCCCAGTGCTCTGTGGCCTTGATCTAAGTTTATAAGGGCTACTTTCATGCGTGGCCTCCTAAAATCCCAACAAAACTCATGGCAATTCTTCTCTGAGGTCAGTTCCAGAACTCAGTCTCTATGTGGATTCACACCAGAGTTCAAGCCCAGGTAGACCCAGTGATTTCTTCCAATCGCCACACAAATGACCAAAATTTAAACGAAAACACTCCCATATGGCCCTCATCTTTTCCACATAGACACTCATCATAACCTCTAGCTGGAGGTTTCTATGAGGGGCGCTGGACAAGACAGTGTCCAAAATAAGCTCCCTTGCCCATCATTTGCCTAAAGTCAGGGTGGCCTGGAAACCCTTCCTTGAACCAGGAGTGATCAAATAGGCCTACCATTATTACTGTTCCACTTCTCCAATTTGAGGCCTACTGACTGTGGGGTTTAGATTCTTCATGTGGATTGGGGTCATGAGAAAACCCAAGCACCAATGGGCTAGACTCTGAAGGGCTTTGAAGAACTCATTTGACCCAAAGATTCCTATTCTCACCTTATGGAGGTCAGGAAACTTACAGAGGAAGGCGAGAGACTTCATCCATAATGAATGCTCTTTTGGCCATTTTGGTTTTGGATGCACACATGGCATCTTTCTTTAGATCCATCAGGTGCTGAGAATCTAAGCCACAGCCTCACACAGGGCCAACAGGCTGATTCAGACACATCCCTTTCGAAATCAATTACTCAAAGAGGGACAGGTGATGCCCATTCATTTGCATTAGAGAACTGTTTTATTCAGGCTTCACAATGGGGTGGCCTTGGCAAAGACCTTCCTGACATTTAGTGCTATAGAACAATAGGTAAGCAAAAGTCCCAAAGCAGGGTTTCTCCACTGAGACTTTTCCTGGTAACACTGATATCTGAGTTTTCTGAGATTCTCGCCATTCCCTTCAGCTATCCAGTACATGGCCAAGTCACAGAGCTTGGAGGTGGTACCTATCTTGGTCACAAAATCATGAGCCTATTCTGGAGAGTGGCCAGAATTCAGGAAGAAAACAGGAACTTAGGAAGATTGCATTTCTTGCCCACAAATAAGGCAATCCACTGTCCTTTTATAAATTGGGCAGCGTGAATGTTGGGAAGCTTTCTCCTAGACAGGACACATCCATTGTTGCATTTTCTTTTGTAATGTCTACACCCACGGACAAAGTGGGATACACAGACATAGAAACACTTGCCTTGTCAAATGACTTAATAGAAACAGTCCACTCCAAAACAAACAAACCAACTTTCCTACGTATTCTCAGAACATGAGACAAAACCACAAACCCACACTCATTCCCACAAATGCACCTCCTTCCCCCAAGAAGGTCTGTTACTAACCGGAGTGTCCTCTGCCTGGTGAGCCATTCTTTGTTCACCCGAAATGGCCTGTCTGTTCTCAAATCTGGACTCCTAGGCCCACTCTGTGAAGTTCTCAGGAGCCAGCTTTGAGCCGCCACTACCTGCTTTCTCAGGAAAGACACCTCTTCAGATTTTTTCAGGCATTTGGCCATCTTCACATCTGTAGGTACCAAGAAAGACTGACTCTTTCCATGATAAATCCAAACAAGTGAGATCTCTGTGACTGTTACTGGGCCTGGCCCTGGGTGCCTGGTTTCCGGGATCCCAAGTTCAGAGAGTTCCATCCCAAAGAAGTGAGGTAGGTCACTTCCTTCATGAACTGAATGAGCTCACAGCCTTGGCAAACACTTTGTCCTAACAGTTTCTTCCTAGGGTCCCATGAGATGGAGGCTGCCCCTACTTCCTGTGACACTTTCACAAGTTAGAATGATATATCAACCATAGGTACTCGGGGAGAGATCTCCACACAGGCTTGGTTTTGTCCATTTTGTCTACATTAAAATGCGAGAGGCTTATTCAGACACATCTCTTCATCCTGACAAGGTTATTTGCCATGGAAAATGACTTTTGGTCTCTCAGGTCCTTCATAGCATTCTATATCTTCTTCAGGGATAATTTCTGCATGGATCTTTGAGATTCTCAGCAGGTGGAAGATCCCCTATATTCCTGTATTGTAAGACCAACTCTATCCCTGCACTGCTGTAAAGTTAGATTGAGGGAACAGTGTATGGTTAGTGTTAATATCATGTTCTATTTGGGTTAGGAATCATTCTGCTGGATGAATAATGGTATTGGGAACCTGAGATATTTACAAGAATATATAGGTGAAATATAAGTATGGAAACAGAAATCTAGGGAAGACTTGAAGCCAAGTAGGACATTGGGCCCTTGAGTAGCATACTTTGCTTTGAATTATATTCTGCACAGATGTCTCAGATAAATCGATATACAAAGAAATAGGATCTTATACACTGGATGATTGTATAACATACAGAATATCCAATAAAAAAGGGATAGTCTGTAAGATTAGCAAGATAGTCAGTAGATTTAGAAAGAAGAGTTAGTATAGCATTTGTACCAAAAGTTCTTTACAAATAAGGTTTCGGGTAGAGAGTGAATGTAAATGTCAGCACAATGACGAATTGGGGAAAATATGTAGGAAAGCAGATATAAATAGAGACATTAGGAAGTCAGTAAAAGTATAAAGTGTGTAATTTGTTTAGACATTTTCAACGGTTTGAGTCTGAATATATAATCTTAGGCAGAAACTAATATGTTGTCACAAATTGGATTGACTTTTGAGAGCATTAGGTAACAAGGACATGGATGTTTTTATTAATCCATGCTCACTTTTTATTTAGGCTTTGGTAAAATCATAAGTGTGACCTTTGCATTTTGTGTCCAGAATATTATTGTGATAAAATGTATATGTAGATCAGGTGACATGAGTATTCCTTCCACCATTTCTGGGAGCACTATTTTGAAGAAATATAAATTAGTATTTGGGGTACAAAGGGGTATACCCTGTGTCATAGAATATATTGATAATGCATCAATTGACCATCATGTGAATAAATAATATAACTGGTTCCACTTTAAATAATGGATTGAATTGATATCTGAAAATATAAAAGAAATCTCACATTGATATACAATCATTCACTGCAACCAGTTATACATCTAATGGTAATATTATGGTTGTGGTTTATCCTGAAAGGTGTGTGAGTTTTGTTTCAAAAGTGATTATGGAAATCAAAAATAATGTGTTTGGAAAGAAGTCTCATGAAAAGAATAGTCAAGAAACCTGTAAGAATACATGTGTTCTCAAGCAGGAAGTGATTGAACATTATATATCATACTATATATAATGTGCATAAACTGCAGAAATAGTAATGTACCGGTGATGAATAAAAATGAACATCAAAATACACATCATGTCCCATAGGAATCTACTTGCATTGATGTTAATCTGGGTCAGTTACTGTAGAAATATTAGGATTTTTATGCACCATTCACTGAAGTTACTTTTCAGTACTAGGAAAAAAGTATGTATTTAAGTTGGATGAATATTTCTGAGAACAATCTTGTGAAAATTTGATTATAAATCCACATAAATCACAAAAAATTATGAACACAAAAGTCACATGGACATTAAAATGTAGCAATATATATGCCAATTTAAATCCATCTTGAAATATATATCATCCACTGATCCAAAACTATTTATTTAATGAACTTGAATTTATGTATAATGTTGTTCAGCTAGGAAGCTCCCCCATAGATTGAATTTTCTGTTCCAACAGTGTTTAGGAGGAGTGATCTCCTAAATGTGTATGCAAATATGTGCTACACAAAAATCTTCCCACTCTCATCCAGAACAATGCCTTGATATTACCTTCACCCCAAGTAAAACACAGTTGGAGGACAAGAGTTAGAAAATCTGTGAATACGTATCTGGAATGTAAAATGGTCAGGAGTTCACAACCTTGCAGGTTGTAGAGGAGTTTCCAAAAGTAAAGGACAGGCTTGATAGACCCAACCTGATCTTTTATTAGAATTGGGAGCCATCTTGCCAGAAAGCCGTGAAAAGATAATTTGGGCTTTACTATAAATTACTGCAAATTCTGAACCTGCTTGGAATGCGTGCCCGTGCCTTGAACTCATCCATGCCTGGCTCTCTGACCAGATAACAGTGCTCTCTGAAACATTAGTGACACCTAATAAATATTGGCCTTCCCAAGCCAGACAACGACCCTCTCTGAGTCTCTAATGGTCCTCATAATTTCTGATGTTGGGGCCAGCAAAAAAAATGTAAACTACCATTAGTGTGATGCTTTCAAAGTTCTGTTATCTGTAACCCCCTTTTTGTGTAACTTTCTGGGCTATATAGCTGGGCTGTAGGAAAGGTGGTGTTGCTGTCTTGTTCCCGCCATTTTTGGAGGGAGAGGCAGCCTGGCCGGTTTTAATAATAAGCTTGCCTTAATTTGATTTTAATTGGAGTCAGTGGTCTTTTCTTGCATCCTAGTCCAACATTTTGGAGTTCCCCAGTGAGATGACCCTGCCCGACCAGATCACAAGACCAGACTGCTGAAAATTCTGAAGCTGGCCTTCCCTCCAGGGCTACGGGCTGGGGAGCCACTCTAGGGGGTGCACAACTTGAGATGTTCCAAGGCCTTGGAGTGAGCCGTCGGTCTGGGGAGCACTGCAGTGAACCACCGCACTGAAACTATTAGCAAGCACCTGGTGGAGGAGGCCTCCATAGGTAAGTGGCACCTTGATAACATCTTATATCTGGTTAAGGGAGATCTATTCTAATGACAGAGAGGTGGCCTGGGGATGCTCACATACACTCCTGTCCAGGACAGTAATGAGAATCGTTCTGTCCTCTGTTCCGTTCTGTAGGGAATTCCTTTCAAGGTTAGAGAGGTGCCGAGGAACACGCACGTGCTCCTACCCCAGAGCTTTAGCAAGACGTTGAATTGCTCCTCTGTTTTTCTGTTTTGGCACCGGGATTCTGTTTTTTTTTTTTTTTTTTTTTTTGTGTGTGTGTGTGTGTGTGTGTGTTTTGTTCTGTATTCTATATGTTCTTTTGTTTTTGTGCATTTTGTTTTGTGATTTCTGTGATAAAATCTTAAGGATATTGAACGTGAAAATGGGTAACAAAGCAAGTAAGCCTGACACCCCTTTGGACTGTGTTTTAAGGAACTGTGATGAACTTTACCACCATTTGTTAAGCAGAATGAGAGAAGCCCCTAGCTGGCTGCCTGGAGCACACCCAGTGCAGATGGCAATGCCTGCTGGGGAATGAAGAACTGAGTATCTCCCAGCATCTGCCAAAGCCCTGTTTATTCAGGGAATTCCCTCCTTCGTTCCCTGCACTGTAAGGATAATGCCGCCTCTGTCTTCTTAAAAAAAGAGAAAAACAAAAAGGGGACACTAAATGCAGTAAAGTCACCATGGAGACACTTTATTTTACATTTCAGGTTGCTCCTCTGTGAAAACATTTGGTCCCCTTGTGGGGACATCTGTGGTGCCACTGGGGAAGGAGATTTTTCTCTTATTTGCTCTGTTTTAAAGGGTTCTGTCTGTCAGCCATTGTCTGGAGTTCATTTCTGCCTGTCTTGTGCCTTTTTTCTGGCCCTTTAAGACATGTGCAATAATGTGTTAATATTATAAATTGTTTCTTGGAAATGATCTTAGCTGAATTTGTGTCTAAATGATGATGTTTCATTGTACCAATCTGGTATCTGAATGGGTTTTTGAAGCATTTCACAATCTTGCAGTTAAAAGTCGGGTTTAGGTAATTGTTTAGTTTATGGTTTCAGATAATTCATGCCAGAGAACATAAATACTTAGGATGGAAAACTAAAGAACTCTACTTCCAAGTTGGCAAGTAACTTCCCAATCATTCAGACTTTTTTTCACCAATTTTAAATTAGGTAGCCTGGGAAAATGTCACTGTGTGTACCAGTGCATTAATTTGGACAAGGATACTAAATCATAGTATGATATCTGTTGACAAAACAACTTGTGAAGATATAAAATTTTGTGAATTGTATCTTAAACTTGTATCATAATTTTCAACATCCTAACCTGAAAATAATGGTTAAAATACCTTAGGCCTAAGGTTTCTGCTCAGAATAGCCATTTTTTCCTGCTTCTTCCAGACCTCAGCCAGGGATTATTTTGAAATGCAAATGAAAGAAGCCTGTAAGCTTAGTAGGAGACTTATTTGAGGCCTAAGGAAAAAAAAAGTAAAATGTATGGTATTTACTTATTACTGGCCAGTCATTTTTTCTAGGACTCATATTTTTTTCCTTAGATTCTTTATTTATTTTTTGAGCTCATGATTTTGCTCCTACAGACCTAGGTTAATGTTTTTCTGATCAGTAATATCTTTGACCAACTGTGGAATTTTTAAATCATTGCAGTGGAGATTTCACCTGTGAAAAGCTACAAGGCCTTCACTTTTATTATGTGTGCACAATTTGTTATGTGTTGTATGTCTATATATGTATACATATGTCCATATATCATATATATGATACACAAATTAACATATATAAGGAGCACTCATATTACAAAGCACTCATAAAAACAATTTTAAAAAGTGGATCCAAAGATCTTTAATTCACGTGATTTAAATGTTTCAATTTTAATTGGGTAAACTGATAAATATAAATTTCTTTAAATTTAAGCTTACAAGTTTTTCTAGGTGTTCAAAAATCTAATAAAGTATTAATGTCTACAAAAGGTCTAATATGCCTATATTCCAGGACTTTTCTTTCAATCAAAAAAATGGCTTACACTGTTCAAAACATTTGTCTAATATTTTGATAAATAAGTAAAGTAAATTTGATATGGGATTACTCATTCATGAGTACTTTTGTTTGATATCTGATTGATACACTAAGGTCTGTATAAGTTTGTACTAAAGTCTGTATAAGATTGTAAAAATCAGTCATGTGTTAAAGAGACAAAAATTTCTTAAACATAAGTTTACCCATAACATTTAGTTTATTAAGATTTAAATTTTCTAGAGCAGGCAACCATAAAAATTAAACAACTGTTTAATTAAGAACTGTTATTTTAGAGCACTGTACTGCCATTTCTTTAAAAGCTAAACTTGGTTAATGTAGAAACATCAATGTAATTGTGATGCTATTAATGTGCTCATATCTTCCAGTTATAAAACTCTATAAGGTAGAAACTTTAAAAGAGCATTATATCAAGCAGGTGTTCTGAAGTTGTATGGTAAATAAAATATATATTGGGGATTTATTTACCTGTTATCAATAATATATGTAAAGTTTTATGTTACTTTTTACATTGTGGAACAATTTAAATGTATTTTTAAGTTAATGAGACCCTAATCTATGTAAAGGTTAAAATCTTTCAGCCGTACTTTAATTCATGTTTTAAATGTGATATCATATGGTGTGAGCTAATGTTCATGTGACCTCAAAAAATTTATGTAAACTTTGTAAAATGATATTTAAAAAACAAAGATCAGCTTTAGAACTAAAGCATTTAAGGTTTATAAGGAGCCCTGCTTACCTGAGATAAGACTCTGTGTCCCATCTTACTACATGTGAGAATGACTACGAAAGCAGTTGGTCAGATTTTATTTCATTTAAAGTTATGTTCAAATTTTTTTTTCTGTCAAGATTACTAGGATCTCAAAAAGATGATATAATATATAACTCACCCAAAAAATTCAGGGTAGCTATTACATGAACTAAGTATTTTTACTCTTGTTAAAAAAATTTTATTTTTTAATTTCCTTATAAGTGATCTAAAGATTTCCTGTTGGTGTTTTACAGAAGTGTTGCTTTAAGAACACAACATGGGTTAATTTAAGATAATAAGTCATCAACTACAAGACAGACAAAATAATAAGATCCCAATTAATAATATATAAATAATTATAAACTTATAGACATTAAAGCACAGTACTCTTAATATATGGCTGTTAAAATTCATTTGCTGGTTGTTTCAGATTAGGATTGAAAATTAAAGTTAAATAAAAAGTTCCAAAAAAAACGATATTTGACTCTTGCCCTCTGAGTCAGTCTGAATCCAGGGAACAAGGGATTTCTCTATGAGCTTTGCAACTCTGGGCCACATAACCTCCCGATCAGAGAGATTAATGAGACCACTGGAGAACAGAAAGCCAATCAGTGCATTTGCTACAAAGAGGTGAGTCATCAGGAAAGGGAGACATCCCTGATGCTTCTGAGGGAAGCCACATGGTCAAGCAAGACCTGGACCCACATAGCTCAAATTGCACTAGCAGAACTGAGAAGCTGCTCTCAAGTATCCCAAAAAATGACTCCCATAAAAGCTCAGCTGACTGCTAACAATAGATAGAAACAAAAGTCAGTTTGACTGCTTCATCTTAAACACTTAGCAAAGACAGTTAAAACCAAAATACAGCCAATCCTGGGCATTTTAAATAATAATAATAATAATAATAATAATAATAATAATAATATTTTAAGGTATACACTTTATGTTAGCCTCCCAAAATAAGTAAAACTGTTGGCTACAAAGAAGGATTCTCAGAGAGGAATGCCTGATAACTATAAAAATAGACTATCAAGAGGAGCTTTCAGAGGCAGAAGTTTTTAGTTTAAGGCCTACAGATATTCCTAACCTACACAGGTAGGCTTGGTGTTTGCTAGTACAATTATCCAGCCCTGAGTAACAAAATTAAATGTTTCTCTATTAAACACAGAGGTCATACTAGTGAAAGGATTCTGCAAAATCAGATGACATTAAATTATTAAACTGTATATTATGGGGAGGGACAACTGTATCACTAAAAGTTAAATATTAAGTTCACAGTCCTGATAATTGGGGATATTAAAGACTGGTGAGGGTACTTCATACAGTGACATGATCCAGCTACTGCAACATTTATTCAATACTCATGTTTTTTGTTTCTCTCATAGAAGAACCCATCCCCAGATGACTTTACAACCTGTTCTTCCTCAACAAGACTTCAAAAAGAACTGACTTCAAAAAGGCAACTCATGTCCCTCACGCCATGCACACTCATGTCACCCTTTCTCAGCTGAGAAAAAGCCAAAATGAGAGACGACTCTCTACTTACACCAATGGAGCCAAAAATAAATAGACTATCAATATAAGTAATTAATTAAGTCAGGTAATATCAGGGAGACTGGTTTTCGGTGAGTTCTAAAAATTTGGTGACTGTTAACTGAGGGATTAAAATTTCTTCAGTGCTTTTCCACTAACCTATCAAGGATTAAAAGGGACACATTAAAAAAAGGGGGGAATGATACACCCAACCTTACCTTTTATTAAAATTGGGAGCCATATTGCAACAAAGCCATGAAAAAATCATTTTGGCTTTACTGTAAATTACTGCAAATTCTGAACCTGCTTGGAATGACTGCCCATGCCTTGAACTCACCCGTGCATGGCTCTCTGACCAGATAGCAGCCCTCTCTGAAACTTTGTCACACCTCATAAATATTGGCCTTTTGTGGCCAGACAATGACCCTCTCTGAGGCTCTAATGGTCCTCATAAATTTT
Organism: Callospermophilus lateralis; assembly: GCF_048772815.1. NCBI lineage: Eukaryota > Metazoa > Chordata > Mammalia > Rodentia > Sciuridae > Callospermophilus > Callospermophilus lateralis. The sequence continues at coordinate 194,403 of NW_027512546.1, read as the reverse complement.
GATGTTGGGGCTAGCAAAAAAAAAAAAAAAATGTAAACTCCCATTAGTGTGATGCTTGTCAGAGTTCTATTATCTGTTACCCCATTTTTGTGTAACTTTCTGGGCTACAAACCTGGGCTGTAGTAAAGGTGGGGTTGCTCTCTTGTTCTCGCAATTTTGGGAGGGAGTGGCAGCCCAGCCAGTGGAAATAATAAGCTTACTTTAATTTGATTTTAATTGGAGTCAGTGTTCTTTTCTTACATCCTGGTCTAAGAGGTAAACACTCCACAAACATAGAGCTCTGCTGGCCTAAAAACTTCTTGAGAAACTGCCTCTGAGGTTGGATACTTTAAATATATTTTGTTGTCAGAAGGTTTAGCTTCTTTTCTAGTGAGACCATCAAAGCTGGGTCTGCATCTATGTGAATGGAGAGCATGGTTTCTTATTTTCCAATGAACATGAGGCAGCAGTGCTGAATTATCTCTTGGTAGGTAAACTGTGGCCATTGGGGGCTAAGTGTCTCCCTGTGTGGACTGTGAAGCCATTTGATCATCCTCCATTTTTGTGGTGTTTCTTGGTGCTGCACTGGGAGTTTGGTATTTGCTTCACGAAATACAAGGAGTTCAACTGCGACACAGTGCTGGAGGGAGTTCTGTCACGTGTGGTGGGTCAGAAACTGCAGGAGAATGCACCAACCAGGCTTCTATTTCACATAGCTTTTTCCTTGACCATACCCACCTGATTCTGAACATTGCCTTGAAACCTCTCCATATAATAAGATGCCTTAACATGTAAGGTTCTGCTGGATGCACCATGGCAGCCAAAAGGCATTTGGAAGTCAATTGGAAATCCACACGGCCCCACCTCAGATATTTTATCACACACCTGCACACCACTGCTCTGGGCCCACTATTCAGCAGTGCAAATTACTGGCATCTCTGTTCTTCACCATTTTCATGAAACCCAGTCAATCAAGGCACTGTCTGGTACACTCATGATCAGCAACAGGAGATCCAAAGGTTCTCCAGTGCCACCTGGTCATGGGAGTTTTAAAAATTTCAGGGTGTTTATCTAGCCACTTTTCAAGGATGAAGTTGGAGAAACTGTGGGTTTAAATTCATTCAGGAACCATTTAATGTTGAGGAACCTCATTTCAATGAATGCTCTGGAGAACTCTCAAAGGCAAGGCTTCCCAAAGAGTAGCCAAACGGTCACATGAAGCCCAGCCCATTGAGGTCTACAATGTGAGGTCCATGTGTGTTTTGACTCTCAACTATGCCTGTCAAGTCTTTCAGAATAAAATCATGTGATATCCTGGCTGAGATTCCCAGTGATCAGTCGAAAGCCACCCTTGGCCTAGATTTCAGTTTCCAAGGGCGACTCTCATGCGTGGCATTCTAAAATCGCAACACAATTCATGACAATACTTCTCTGAGGTCAGTTTCAGAACTCAGTCTCTAAGGGGAATCATACCAAAGTTCCAGCCCTGGTGGATCCAGTCATTTCTTCCAACTGCTACACAAATGAACACAATTAAAACCAAAACACTCCCACATGGTCCTCACCTTCTTCCATATAGACACTCATTATAACCTCTGGCTGGAGGTTTCCATGAGGGGTGCAGCACAAGACGGTATCCAAAACAAGCTCCCTTGTCCCTTATTTGCTTAAAGTCAGCTAGGCCTGGACACCATTCCTGTGAACCAGGAGTGATAAAATAAGCCTGGGCTTAATACTGCTCTGCTTCTCCAATTTGAGGCCTACTGACTGTCAGGTATAGATTCTTTATGTGATTTGGAATAATGAAAAAACCCAAGCTCATATGGGCTAGCCTCTCCAGGGCTTTGAAGAACTCATTTGACTCAAAGGATCCATATTCTCCCTTGATGGAGATCAGAAACCTATCAGAGTAAGGCAAGATACTCCATACACAGTGACTGATCTTTTTGCCATTTTGGTTTTGAAAGCACACATGGAATCTTTCTTTAGTTCCAACAGGTGCTGAGAATCTAAGCCACTGCCTCACACAGGGCCAAGTGGCTGATTCAGACACATCCCTTTCCAAAGCAATTAAGCAAAGATACACAGGTGATGACCATTCATTTCCATTTGAAAACTGTTTTCTTAAGGCTTCACAAATTGGTGGACTGAGGCAAAGACCTTCCTGACACTCAGAGCAACAGAAAAATAGGTAAGCAAAAGGCCCAAAGCAGGGTTTCTCTACTGAGACTTTCTTTGTCACACGGTAATCTGAGTTTTCTGAGATGCTTGCTATTCCCTTCAGCTATCCAGTACATGGACATGTCACAGAGCTTGGAGGTGGTACATATCTTGGACAGAAAACCATGAGCCTACTCTGGAGAGTGGCCAGAATTCAGGAAGAAAACAGGAACTTCAGAAGATAGTGGGTGTTGCCCGTCCCTAAAGCAACCTGCAGTCCACTCATAAATTGGACAGGATGAATGTTGGCAAACTTTCTACTAGACAGGACACATCCATTGATGCATTATCTTTTATAATGTCTACAACCACGGACACAGTGGGATACACAGGCATACCAACAATCACCTTGTCAAATGACTTACTATAAACAGTCCACTCCAAAACAAACAAACCGCCTTTCTTACCTATTCTCAGAACATGAGACTAAACCACAAAATCACAACCACACCCACAACGACACCTCCTTTATTCAAGTAGGTCTGTGACTAATTGGAATGTACTCTGACTGATGGGCCATACTATGTTTCCTTGAAATGGCCTGTCCTTCTCAGATCGGGTATCCTTGGCCAACACTGTGAAGTTTTCAGGAGCCAGTGGTGAGCCACTACCTGCTTTCTCAGGAAATTCCCCTTTTCAGAACTCTCCTGGCATTTGGCAATCCTCACATCAGTAGGTACCAAGGAAGACTTACTCTGTCCTTGGTTATTCCAAACAACTGAGCCCACTGGGAAAGAAACTGGGACTGACTCTGGGTGCCTGGCTTCCTGAATCCCAAGTTCAGAGAGATCCGTCATCAAGGAAGAGAGGTAGGTCACTTCATTCAGGAACTGAATGAGGTTACTGCCGTGGCAACCACTTTGTCCTAACAATTGCTTTCAAGGGTCCCATGAGATGGAGGCTGCCCCTACTTCCTGTGACACTTTCACAAGTTAGATTGGTATATCAACCATTGGCACCTGGGAACAGCTCTCCACACAGGCCTGGTTTGGTCCATCTTCTCTACATTAAGAAGAGAGAAGCTGATTCAGACACAACCCTTCATCCTGACCAGGTTGTTTGCCATGGAGGATGACTTTTGGTCTCTTAGGTCCTCCATAGCTGCTTACAACTTCTCCAGGAATCATTTCTGCATGGACCTTTGAGTTTCTCAGCATGTGGAAGATCCCCTATATTCCTGTATTGTAAGACCAACTTTATCCCTGCTCTTCTGTAAAGTTAAATTGACTGAACAGTGTATGGTTAGGTTAACTAACAGGTTCGATTTGGATTAGGAATCTTTCTGCGCGATGAATAATGGTATTGGGAAACTGCGATATTTACAAGAATATATAGGTGAAATATAAGTATGAAAACAGAAATCTAGCTAAGATATGAAGCCCAAAAGGGCATTGGGCCCTTGATTGGGATACGTAGCTTTGAATTATGTTCTGCACTGATGTGTCAGGTAAATCGATATACAATGGCTTAGGTCCTTGTACCATGGATGATTAAATGTAGAAGAGAACTTCCAGTCAAAAGGGATAGTCGGTAGGATTCGGAAGATTCTCAGTAGGTTTAGAAAGAAGAGTGAGTATAGGATTTGGACCAAATGTTGTTTAGCAATAGGGTTTCCGGTAGACAGTGAATGTTAATGTCAGCACAAGTGAAGAGACTGTCACAATGATGAACTGGGGAAAATAGTTAGGAAAGCTGATATCAATAGAGACATTACGAAATCAGGCAAAGTATAAAGTGAGTGATAGGATTAGATATTTTCAACAGGGTTGAGTTTGAATATATAATCTAAGAAAGAAACAAATATGTAGTGACCAATAGGATTGACATTTGACAGCATTAGGCAACCTGGACATGGATGTTTAGTAATCCATGCTCACTTTTCATTTAGTCTTTGCTACAATCTTAAGTGTGACCTTTGCTTTTTTTGGCCAGAATATTAGTGTGATAAAACGTACATGTAGATCAGGTGACATGACTCTTTCTTCCACCATTTCTAGCAGCAACATTTTCAAGACGTATAAATTAGTAATGGGGGTAAAAAGAGGTGTACCCTTTGTCTGTGCATATAGAGATACTGCATGAATAGACCATACTGTGAATAAATAATATATCTGGTTCTGACTTTAAATAATGGATTGAAATTATATCTGAAAAAATACAGGAAATCTTATATTGACATACAAACATTCATTCCAACCAGTTATATATCTAATGGCCACATTAAGGTTATGGTTTATCATGAAGGGTGTGTGAGTTTTGCTTCAAAAGTGATTATGGAAATCGAAAATAATGTGTTTGGAAAGAAGTCTCATGAAAAGACCAGTCAAGAAACCTGGAGGAATACATGTTTAATGAAGCAGGAAGTGATTGTGAAACAAATGCGTATAAATTTGTGAACTTGTGGATGAAGTATATATTTCCTATGATTTGTAAAAACTGAAGAAATAGTAATGTACCAGTGTTGAATGAAAATAAACGTCAGAATACACATCATGTCCCATACGAATCTACTTGATTGATGTTAATCTGGGTCAGTTACTGTACAAATATTAGGATTTGTAAGCACCATTTACTGAAGTTAGTTTTCAGAACTATGAAACAAATGTGTATTTCAGGTGGATGAATATTTCTGAGAATAATTTTGTGAAAAGTTTATTATAAATCCACATTTTTGAACATGGATGAACTTAGGGAGTGTATTTAAGAAACATATATTTCATATTTTCAAAATCAGGACAGTGTGTGTATATATATATATGTATATATATATATATATATATATATATTCATAATTATATATATGTGTATATACATATATATGTGTCTATATATATATACACACACACACACACACACACACAAAACACACACACAGACATTTAAATGTAGTTATATATATATGCCAATCGAAGTTCATCATAAAATATATAGCATCCACAGATGCAAAAATATTTATTTTACTGAACAAGGATTTATGTATAATGTTGTTCTACTACAAAGCTCACCCACAGTTTGAATTTTCAGTTCCAACAGCGTTTAGAGGAGTGATCTCTTCTCACAAGTTGTATCTGCCAAGTCAGTCACCTCACAAAAATGAACGTGTGATACCAGGTAGAATTCTATATAACCATATAAAAATAAATGTGCTGAATAGGCTACAGAGAAAGGGAGAGGAATTTACATATTTGTTAACTTTAACAACACATGGAGAACTATTTCAATTAAAAATTGACTAGATTTATAACACCTACCCTTTATCATGCAAATGGCAAGTCCAACTATACACCATGCCTCCTCTAAACTGCTTGTATTTCTATTATGTTTGGGTTGTTTTTCTCCATCATGTTTGGATTAGTAGACAGAGTATAGTAGGGTATGGGTTATTGTCAGGGATTCAGTATATTCAATGGAATATAGGAAAATGAATCCAATGTATATAAAATATATGCTACACAATTATCTTCCCACTCTCATCCAGAACAATGCCTTTACATTACCTTCACCCCAAGTAAGACACAATTAGAGTTGAAGAGTTTGAAAATCCGTGAATGCATATCTGGGGTGGAAACAGTACTAAGAAACAAATAAGTATTTCAGGTGGATGAATATTTCTGAGAATAATCTTGTGAAAAGTTGATTATAAATCCACAACATAAATATGATTGAATTTAGGAAGTGTGTAATAAGACACATATTTCATGTTTTGAAAAATCTTGAGAGTGTATCTATATATATATATATATACATATTTATATACACAAACAGAGAGAGACATTAAAAATTGCAATATATATGCCAAACGAAATTCACCATGAAATATATATCATCCACAGATCCAAATATATTCATTTTACTGAACATTGATTTATGTATAATGTTGTTCAACTAGGAAGCTCATTCACATTTGAATTAAATGTTCAAGCAGCATTTAGGAGGAGTGATCTCTTCTTCCAATTTGTATCTGCCAAATCAGCCACCTCACAAGAATGTACGTGTGGTACCAGGTACGATTCTATATGTGCATATAAAAATACGTGTGCTGAATAGGCTACAGAGAAAGGGGGACAGGAATTCATTATTTGTTAACTTTAAAAACGCATGGAGAACTATTTCAACAAATAATTGACTAGATTTATAACTGCTACACTATACCATGCAAAAGGCAACTCCAACTATAAAACATACCTCCTCTAAACTGCCTGTATTTCTATTCTGTTTTTGTTATTTTTCTCCATCATATTAGGATTAGTAGTCAGAGTCTAATAGGGTATATGTTAGTTTCAGGGATTCAGCATTTCTAATGGAAAATAGGAAATTGAATCCAATGTGTATGCAAATATGTGCTACACAAAATTCTTCCCACTTTCATCCAGAACAATGCCTTGACATTACATTCTCCTTAAGTAAGACACAATTAGAGGATAAGAGTTAGAAAATCTGTGAATATATATCTGGAATGGAGAATACTCAGGAGTTTACAACTTTGGAGGTGGTAGAGAAGATTCTAAAAGTAAGGAACAGGGTAAACATTCAAGAAACATGCAGCTCTGCTGGCCTACATACTTTTTGAGAAACTGCCTCTAAGGGTGGGTACTTGAAATATTTGATGTTCTGAGGAGATTTAGTTCATTTGTAGAGAGACCATCAAAGCTGGGTCTGCATCTATGTTACTTGGAGGACATGGTTTCTTATTATCCAATGAACATGAGGCAGCAGTGCTGAATTCTCTCTTTGTAGGTTAACTATGGACACTGGGGTCTAAGTGTCTTTCAGTGTGGACTGTGAAGCCAATTGGTCATCCTCCACTTTTCGTGGTGTTTCTCGCTGCTCCACTGGGAGTTTGGTATTTGCTTCAAGAAATACAAGGAGTTAAAATGGGACAGAGTGGTGGAGGGAGTTTTTTAAGGTGTGGTGAGTCAGGGTCTTCAGGAGAATGCACCAACCAAGGTTCTATCCCACGTAGATTGCCCCCTTGAGAATAGCAATATGATTCTGAACATTGCAGTGAATCCTCTCCATATAACAAGATGCCTTTACATATATGGGTCTGCTGGCTGCACCATGTCAGTCACAAGCCATTTGGAAGCCAATGGCTGATCCACATGGCCACAACACAGATGTTTTATCAGACAATTGCATACCACTGCTCTAGGCCAACTACTCACCAGGCTCCAACTTACTGGCATATCTGTTCTACACCATTTTCATGAAACAAAGTCAATCAAGGCAGTGTCTGGTATACTCAGGATCAGAAACAGGACATCCAAAGTTTTTTCAGTGCCAGCTTAACATGAAAATATCAAAAATTTCGTGGTAATTGTCTAGCCATTTTTCACGGATGAAGTTTGCGGCTCTGAGGGCTTCAATTAATTCAGGAACCATTAAATGGTGAAGAAGCTAATTTCAATGAAAGCACTGGAGCACTCTCACAGGCATGGTTTCCCTAAGGGTGGCCAAAATGTCACATGAAGCCAGGCCCATTGAGATCTACAATGTGAGGTTCATGTGTGTTTTAAACTCAAATATGGCTGCCACGTCTTTAAGAAAAATTGTATGTAATATCCGGGCTGAAATTCCCAGTGTTCTGTGGAAATCCAACCTGGGCCTAGATCTCAGGTTCCAAGGGCGACTCTCATGTGTGGCCTCCTAAAATCCCAACACAATTCATGGCAATACTTCTCTGAGGTCAGTTAAAGAACTCAGTCTCTAAGGGGAATCACACCAGAGTTCAAGCCCAGTGGAACAGTCATCTCTTCCAACCGCCACACAAATGACCACAATTAAAACCAAAACACTCCCACATGGTCCTCATCTTCTTCCATATAGACACTCCTTATAACGTCTGGCTGGAGTTTTCAATGAGGTCCACAGCCCAAGTCAGTGTCCAAATTAAGGTCCTGTTCCCCTCATTTGTCTAACATCAAGGTGGCCTGGACAGACTTCCTGTAAACCAGGAGTGATCAAATAGGCCTGCCATTAATACTGCTCGGCTTTTTCAATTAGAGGCCTTCTGACTCTGTGGTTTAGATTCTTTATGTGAATTTGAGTCATGAGAAAACCCAAGCCCCTCTGCAGAGATTTGAAGAACTCATTTGGCCCAAAAGATTCCTATTCTCCCTTCATGGAATTCAGGATCCTAACAGAGGAAGGTAAAAGAATTCATTCACAATGAGTGAATATTTGCCATTTTGGTTTTGGATGGACACATGGGATCTTTCTTTTAATCCATCAGGTGCTAAGAATCTAAGCCACTGCCTCACACAGGGCCAAGAGGCTGATTCAGACACATCCTTTTCCAAAGCAATTAAGCAAAGAGCCACAGGTGATGCCCATTCATTTCCACTTGAAAACTGTTTTCTTCAGGGTTCACAAAGGTGTGGCCTGAGGCAAAGACCTTCCTGACACTCAGAGCAACAGATAAATAGGTAAGCAAAAGGCCCAAAGCAGGGTTTCTCTACTGAGACTTTCTTTGTCACACTGATATCTGAGTTTTCTGAGATGCTTGCTATTCCCTTCAGCTATCCATTATATGGCAATGTCACAGAGCTTGGAGGTGGTACATATCTTGGACAGAAAACCATGAGCCTGCTCTGAAGAGTGGCCAGAATTCAGGAAAAAAACAGGAACTCCGGAAGATAGTAGGTGTTGCCCGTCCCTAAAGCAACCTGCAGTCCACTCATAAATTGGGCAGGATGAATATTGGCAAGCTTTCTACTAGACAGGACACATCCATTGATGCATTATCTTTTATAATGTCTACAACCACGGACACAGTGGGATACACAGGCATACAAACAATCGCCTTGTCAAATGACTTACTATAAACAGTCCACTCCAAAACAAACAAACCGCCTTTCTTACCTATTCTCAGAACATGAGACTAAACCACAAAATCACAACCACACCCACAACGACACCTCCTTTATTCAAGTAGGTCTGTGACTAATTGGAATGTACTCTGACTGATGGGCCATACTATGTTTCCTTGAAATGGCCTGTCCTTCTCAGATCGGGTCTCCTTGGCCAACACTGTGAAGTTTTCAGGAGCCAGTGGTGAGCCACTACCTGCTTTCTCAGGAAATTCCCCTTTTCAGAGCTCTCCTGGCATTTGGCAATCCTCACATCAGTAGGTACCAAGAAGACTTACTCTGTCGTTGGTTATTCCAAACAACTGAGCCCACTGGGAAAGAAACTGGGACTGACTCTGGGTGCCTGGCTTCCTGGATCCCAAGTTCAGAGATATCCGTCATCAAGGAAGAGAGGTAGGTCACTTCATTCAGGAACTGAATGAGGTTACTGCCGTGGCAACCACTTTGTCCTAACAATTGCTTTCAAGGGTCCCATGAGATGGAGGCTGCCCCTACTTCCTGTGACACTTTCACAAGTTAGATTGGTATATCAACCATTGGCACCTGGGAACAGCTCTCCACACAGGCCTGGTTTGGTCCATCTTCTCTACATTAAGAAGAGAGAAGCTGATTCAGACACAACCCTTCATCCTGACCAGGTTGTTTGCCATGGAGGATGACTTTTGGTCTCTTAGGTCCTCCATAGCTGCTTACAACTTCTCCAGGAATCATTTCTGCATGGACCTTTGAGTTTCTCAGCATGTGGAAGATCCCCTATATTCCTGTATTGTAAGACCAACTCTATCCCTGCTCTTCTGTAAAGTTAAATTGACTGAACAGTGTATGGTTAGGTTAACTAACAGGTTCGATTTGGATTAGGAATCTTTCTGCGCGATGAATAATGGTGTTGGGAAACTGCGATATTTACAAGAATATATAGGTGAAATATAAGTATGAAAACAGAAATCTAGCTAAGATATGAAGCCCAAAAGGGCATTGGGCCCTTGATTGGGATACGTAGCTTTGAATTATGTTCTGCACTGATGTGTCAGGTAAATCGATATACAATGGCTTAGGTCCTTGTACCATGGATGATTAAATGTAGAAGAGAACTTCCAGTCAAAAGGGATAGTCGGTAGGATTCGGAAGATTCTCAGTAGGTTTAGAAAGAAGAGTGAGTATAGGATTTGGACCAAATGTTGTTTAGCAATAGGGTTTCCGGTAGACAGTGAATGTTAATGTCAGCACAAGTGAAGAGACTGTCACAATGATGAACTGGGGAAAATAGTTAGGAAAGCTGATATCAATAGAGACATTACGAAATCAGGCAAAGTATAAAGTGAGTGATAGGATTAGATATTTTCAACAGGGTTGAGTTTGAATATATAATCTAAGAAAGAAACAAATATGTAGTGACCAATAGGATTGACATTTGACAGCATTAGGCAACCTGGACATGGATGTTTAGTAATCCATGCTCACTTTTCATTTAGTCTTTGCTACAATCTTAAGTGTGACCTTTGCTTTTTTTGGCCAGAATATTAGTGTGATAAAACGTACATGTAGATCAGGTGACATGACTCTTTCTTCCACCATTTCTAGCAGCAACATTTTCAAGACGTATAAATTAGTAATGGGGGTAAAAAGAGGTGTACCCTTTGTCTGTGCATATAGAGATACTGCATGAATAGACCATACTGTGAATAAATAATATATCTGGTTCTGACTTTAAATAATGGATTGAAATTATATCTGAAAAAATACAGGAAATCTTATATTGACATACAAACATTCATTCCAACCAGTTATACATCTAATGGCCACATTAAGGTTATGGTTTATCATGAAGGGTGTGTGAGTTTTCCTTCAAAAGTGATTATGAAAATCGAAAATAATGTGTTTGGAAAGAAGTCTCATGAAAAGACCAGTCAAGAAACCTGGAGGAATACATGTTTAATGAAGCAGGAAGTGATTGTGAAACAAATGCGTATAAATTTGTGAACTTGTGGATGAAGTATATATTTCCTATGATTTGTAAAAACTGAAGCAATAGTAATGTACCAGTGTTGAATGAAAATAAACGTCAGAATACACATCATGTCCCATACGAATCTACTTGATTGATGTTAATCTGGGTCAGTTACTGTACAAATATTAGGATTTGTAAGCACCATTTACTGAAGTTAGTTTTCAGAACTATGAAACAAATGTGTATTTCAGGTGGATGAATATTTCTGAGAATAATTTTGTGAAAAGTTTATTATAAATCCACATTTTTGAACATGGATGAACTTAGGGAGTGTATTTAAGAAACATATATTTCATATTTTCAAAATCAGGACAGTGTGTGTATATATATATATATGTATATATATATATATATATTCATAATTATATATATGTGTATATACATATATATGTGTCTATATATATATACACACACACACACACACACACACACAAAACACACACACAGACATTTAAATGTAGTTATATATATATGCCAATCGAAGTTCATCATAAAATATATAGCATCCACAGATGCAAAAATATTTATTTTACTGAACAAGGATTTATGTATAAGGTTGTTCTACTAGAAAGCTCACCCATAGTTTGAATTTTCAGTTCCAACAGCGTTTAGAGGAGTGATCTCTTCTCACAAGTTGTATCTGCCAAGTCAGTCACCTCACAAAAATGAACGTGCGATACCAGGTAGAATTCTATATAACCATATAAAAATAAATGTGCTGAATAGGCTACAGAGAAAGGGAGAGGAATTTACATATTTGTTAACTTTAACAACACATGGAGAACTATTTCAATTAAAAATTGACTAGATTTATAACACCTACCCTTTATCATGCAAATGGCAAGTCCAACTATACCCCATGCCTCCTCTAAACTGCTTGTATTTCTATTATGTTTGGGTTGTTTTCCTCCATCATGTTTGGATTAGTAGACAGAGTATAGTAGGGTATGGGTTATTGTCAGGGATTCAGTATATTCAATGGAATATAGGAAAATGAATCCAATGTATATAAAATATATGCTGCACAATTATCTTCCCACTCTCATCCAGAACAATGCCTTTACATTACCTTCACCCCAAGTAAGACACAATTAGAGTTGAAGAGTTTGAAAATCCGTGAATGCATATCTGGGGTGGAAACAGTACTAAGAAACAAATAAGTATTTCAGGTGGATGAATATTTCTGAGAATAATCTTGTGAAAAGTTGATTATAAATCCACAACATAAATATGAATGAATTTAGGAAGTGTGTAATAAGACACATATTTCATGTTTTGAAAAATCTTGAGAGTGTATCTATATATATATATATATATATATATATATACATATTTATATACACAAACAGAGAGAGACATTAAAAATTGCAATATATATGCCAAACGAAATTCACCATGAAATGTATATCATCCACAGATCCAAATATATTCATTTTACTGAACATTGATTTATGTATAATGTTGTTCAACTAGGAAGCTCACTCACATTTGAATTAAATGTTCAAGCAGCATTTAGGAGGAGTGATCTCTTCTTCCAATTTGTATCTGCCAAATCAGCCACCTCACAAGTATGTACGTGTGGTACCAGGTAGGATTCTATATGTGCATATAAAAATACGTGTGCTGAATAGGCTACAGAGAAAGGGGGACAGGAATTCATTATTTGTTAACTTTAAAAACGCATGGAGAACTATTTCAACAAATAATTGACTAGATTTATAACTGCTACACTATACCATGCAAAAGGCAACTCCAACTATAAAACATACCTCCTCTAAACTGCCTGTATTTCTATTCTGTTTGTGTTATTTTTCTCCATCATATTAGGATAAGTAGTCAGAGTCTAATAGGGTATATGTTAGTTTCAGGGATTCAGCATTTCTAATGGAAAATAGGAAATTGAATCCAATGTGTATGCAAATATGTGCTACACAACATTCTTCCCACTTTCATCCAGAACAATGCCTTGACATTACACTCTCCTCAAGTAAGACACAATTAGAGGATAAGAGTTAGAAAATCTGTGAATATATATCTGGAATGGAGAATACTCAGGAGTTTACAACTTTGGAGGTGGTAGAGAAGATTCTAAAAGTAAGGGAAAGGGTAAACATTCCACAAACATGCAGCTCTGCTGGCCTACATACTTTTTGAGAAACTGCTTCTAAGGGTGGGCACTTGAAATATTTGATGTTCTGAGGAGATTTAGTTCATTTGTAGAGAGACCATCAAAGCTGGGTCTGCATCTATGTTACTTGGAGGACATGGTTTCTTATTATCCAATGAACATGAGGCAGCGGTGCTGAATTCTCTCTTTGTAGGTAAACTATGGACACTGGGGTCTAAGTGTCTTTCAGTGTGGGCTGTGAAGCCAATTGGTCATCCTCCACTTTTCTTGGTGTTTCTCGCTGCTCCACTGGGAGTTTGGTATTTGCTTCAAGAAATACAAGGAGTTAAAATGGGACAGAGTGGTGGAGGGAGTTCTTTAAGGTGTGGTGAGTCAGGGTCTTCAGGAGAATGCACCAACCTAGGTTCTATCCCACCTAGATTGCCCCCTTGAGAATTGCAATATGATTCTGAACATTGCAGTGAATCCTCTCCATATAACAAGATGCCTTTACATATATGGGTCTGCTGGCTGCACCATGTCAGTCACAAGCCATTTGAAAGCCAATGGCTGATCCACATGGCCACAACACAGATGTTTTATCACACAATTGCATACCACTTCTCTAGGCCAACTACTCACCAGGCTCCAACTTACTGGCATATCTGTTCTACACCATTTTCATGAAACAAAGTCAATCAAGGCAGTGTCTGGTATACTCAGGATCAGAAACAGGACATCCAAAGTTTTTTCAGTGCCAGCTGAACATGAAAATATCAAAAATTTCATGGTAATTTTCTAGCCATTTTTCACGGATGAAGTTTGCGGCTCTGAGGACTTCAATTAATTCAGGAACCATTAAATGGTGAAGAAGCTAATTTCAATGAAAGCACTGGAGCACTCTCACAGGCATGGTTTCCCTAAGGGTGGCCAAAATGTCACATGAAGCCAGGCCCATTGAGATCTACAATGTGAGGTTCATGTGTGTTTTAAACTCAAATATGGCTGCCAAGTCTTTAAGAAAAATTGTATGTAATATCCGGGCTGAAATTCCCAGTGTTCTGTGGAAATCCAACCTGGGCCTAGATGTCAGGTTCCAAGGGCGACTCTCATGTGTGGCCTCCTAAAATCCCAACACAATTCATGGCAATACTTCTCTGAGGTCAGTTAAAGAACTCAGTCTCTAAGGGGAATCACACCAGAGTTCAAGCCCAGTGGAACAGTCATCTCTTCCAACCGCCACACAAATGACCACAATTAAAACCAAAACACTCCCACATGGTCCTCATCTTCTTCCATATAGACACTCCTTATAACGTCTGGCTGGAGTTTTCAATGAGGTCCACAGCCCAAGTCAGTGTCCAAATTAAGGTCCTGTTCCCCTCATTTGTCTAACATCAAGGTGGCCTGGACAGACTTCCTGTAAACCAGGAGTGATCAAATAGGCCTGCCATTAATACTGCTCGGCTTTTTCAATTAGAGGCCTTCTGACTCTGTGGTTTAGATTCTTTATGTGAATTTGAGTCATGAGAAAACCCAAGCCCCTCTGCAGAGATTTGAAGAACTCATTTGGCCCAAAAGATTCCTATTCTCCCTTCATGGAATTCAGGATCCTAACAGAGGAAGGTAAAAGAATTCATTCACAATGAGTGAATATTTGCCATTTTGGTTTTGGATGGACACATGGGATCTTTCTTTTAATCCATCAGGTGCTAAGAATCTAAGCCACTGCCTCACACAGGGCCAAGAGGCTGATTCAGACACATCCTTTTCCAAAGCAATTAAGCAAAGAGCCACAGGTGATGCCCATTCATTTCCACTTGAAAACTGTTTTCTTCAGGGTTCACAAAGGTGTGGCCTGAGGCAAAGACCTTCCTGACACTCAGAGCAACAGATAAATAGGTAAGCAAAAGGCCCAAAGCAGGGTTTCTCTACTGAGACTTTCTTTGTCACACTGATATCTGAGTTTTCTGAGATGCTTGCTATTCCCTTCAGCTATCCATTATATGGCAATGTCACAGAGCTTGGAGGTGGTACATATCTTGGACAGAAAACCATGAGCCTGCTCTGAAGAGTGGCCAGAATTCAGGAAAAAAACAGGAACTCCGGAAGATAGTAGGTGTTGCCCGTCCCTAAAGCAACCTGCAGTCCACTCATAAATTGGGCAGGATGAATATTGGCAAGCTTTCTACTAGACAGGACACATCCATTGATGCATTATCTTTTATAATGTCTACAACCACGGACACAGTGGGATACACAGGCATACAAACAATCGCCTTGTCAAATGACTTACTATAAACAGTCCACTCCAAAACAAACAAACCGCCTTTCTTACCTATTCTCAGAACATGAGACTAAACCACAAAATCACAACCACACCCACAACGACACCTCCTTTATTCAAGTAGGTCTGTGACTAATTGGAATGTACTCTGACTGATGGGCCATACTATGTTTCCTTGAAATGGCCTGTCCTTCTCAGATCGGGTCTCCTTGGCCAACACTGTGAAGTTTTCAGGAGCCAGTGGTGAGCCACTACCTGCTTTCTCAGGAAATTCCCCTTTTCAGAGCTCTCCTGGCATTTGGCAATCCTCACATCAGTAGGTACCAAGAAGACTTACTCTGTCGTTGGTTATTCCAAACAACTGAGCCCACTGGGAAAGAAACTGGGACTGACTCTGGGTGCCTGGCTTCCTGGATCCCAAGTTCAGAGATATCCGTCATCAAGGAAGAGAGGTAGGTCACTTCATTCAGGAACTGAATGAGGTTACTGCCGTGGCAACCACTTTGTCCTAACAATTGCTTTCAAGGGTCCCATGAGATGGAGGCTGCCCCTACTTCCTGTGACACTTTCACAAGTTAGATTGGTATATCAACCATTGGCACCTGGGAACAGCTCTCCACACAGGCCTGGTTTGGTCCATCTTCTCTACATTAAGAAGAGAGAAGCTGATTCAGACACAACCCTTCATCCTGACCAGGTTGTTTGCCATGGAGGATGACTTTTGGTCTCTTAGGTCCTCCATAGCTGCTTACAACTTCTCCAGGAATCATTTCTGCATGGACCTTTGAGTTTCTCAGCATGTGGAAGATCCCCTATATTCCTGTATTGTAAGACCAACTCTATCCCTGCTCTTCTGTAAAGTTAAATTGACTGAACAGTGTATGGTTAGGTTAACTAACAGGTTCGATTTGGATTAGGAATCTTTCTGCGCGATGAATAATGGTGTTGGGAAACTGCGATATTTACAAGAATATATAGGTGAAATATAAGTATGAAAACAGAAATCTAGCTAAGATATGAAGCCCAAAAGGGCATTGGGCCCTTGATTGGGATACGTAGCTTTGAATTATGTTCTGCACTGATGTGTCAGGTAAATCGATATACAATGGCTTAGGTCCTTGTACCATGGATGATTAAATGTAGAAGAGAACTTCCAGTCAAAAGGGATAGTCGGTAGGATTCGGAAGATTCTCAGTAGGTTTAGAAAGAAGAGTGAGTATAGGATTTGGACCAAATGTTGTTTAGCAATAGGGTTTCCGGTAGACAGTGAATGTTAATGTCAGCACAAGTGAAGAGACTGTCACAATGATGAACTGGGGAAAATAGTTAGGAAAGCTGATATCAATAGAGACATTACGAAATCAGGCAAAGTATAAAGTGAGTGATAGGATTAGATATTTTCAACAGGGTTGAGTTTGAATATATAATCTAAGAAAGAAACAAATATGTAGTGACCAATAGGATTGACATTTGACAGCATTAGGCAACCTGGACATGGATGTTTAGTAATCCATGCTCACTTTTCATTTAGTCTTTGCTACAATCTTAAGTGTGACCTTTGCTTTTTTTGGCCAGAATATTAGTGTGATAAAACGTACATGTAGATCAGGTGACATGACTCTTTCTTCCACCATTTCTAGCAGCAACATTTTCAAGACGTATAAATTAGTAATGGGGGTAAAAAGAGGTGTACCCTTTGTCTGTGCATATAGAGATACTGCATGAATAGACCATACTGTGAATAAATAATATATCTGGTTCTGACTTTAAATAATGGATTGAAATTATATCTGAAAAAATACAGGAAATCTTATATTGACATACAAACATTCATTCCAACCAGTTATACATCTAATGGCCACATTAAGGTTATGGTTTATCATGAAGGGTGTGTGAGTTTTCCTTCAAAAGTGATTATGAAAATCGAAAATAATGTGTTTGGAAAGAAGTCTCATGAAAAGACCAGTCAAGAAACCTGGAGGAATACATGTTTAATGAAGCAGGAAGTGATTGTGAAACAAATGCGTATAAATTTGTGAACTTGTGGATGAAGTATATATTTCCTATGATTTGTAAAAACTGAAGCAATAGTAATGTACCAGTGTTGAATGAAAATAAACGTCAGAATACACATCATGTCCCATACGAATCTACTTGATTGATGTTAATCTGGGTCAGTTACTGTACAAATATTAGGATTTGTAAGCACCATTTACTGAAGTTAGTTTTCAGAACTATGAAACAAATGTGTATTTCAGGTGGATGAATATTTCTGAGAATAATTTTGTGAAAAGTTTATTATAAATCCACATTTTTGAACATGGATGAACTTAGGGAGTGTATTTAAGAAACATATATTTCATATTTTCAAAATCAGGACAGTGTGTGTATATATATATATGTATATATATATATATATATTCATAATTATATATATGTGTATATACATATATATGTGTCTATATATATATACACACACACACACACACACACACACAAAACACACACACAGACATTTAAATGTAGTTATATATATATGCCAATCGAAGTTCATCATAAAATATATAGCATCCACAGATGCAAAAATATTTATTTTACTGAACAAGGATTTATGTATAAGGTTGTTCTACTAGAAAGCTCACCCATAGTTTGAATTTTCAGTTCCAACAGCGTTTAGAGGAGTGATCTCTTCTCACAAGTTGTATCTGCCAAGTCAGTCACCTCACAAAAATGAACGTGCGATACCAGGTAGAATTCTATATAACCATATAAAAATAAATGTGCTGAATAGGCTACAGAGAAAGGGAGAGGAATTTACATATTTGTTAACTTTAACAACACATGGAGAACTATTTCAATTAAAAATTGACTAGATTTATAACACCTACCCTTTATCATGCAAATGGCAAGTCCAACTATACCCCATGCCTCCTCTAAACTGCTTGTATTTCTATTATGTTTGGGTTGTTTTCCTCCATCATGTTTGGATTAGTAGACAGAGTATAGTAGGGTATGGGTTATTGTCAGGGATTCAGTATATTCAATGGAATATAGGAAAATGAATCCAATGTATATAAAATATATGCTGCACAATTATCTTCCCACTCTCATCCAGAACAATGCCTTTACATTACCTTCACCCCAAGTAAGACACAATTAGAGTTGAAGAGTTTGAAAATCCGTGAATGCATATCTGGGGTGGAAACAGTACTAAGAAACAAATAAGTATTTCAGGTGGATGAATATTTCTGAGAATAATCTTGTGAAAAGTTGATTATAAATCCACAACATAAATATGAATGAATTTAGGAAGTGTGTAATAAGACACATATTTCATGTTTTGAAAAATCTTGAGAGTGTATCTATATATATATATATATATATATATATATATACATATTTATATACACAAACAGAGAGAGACATTAAAAATTGCAATATATATGCCAAACGAAATTCACCATGAAATGTATATCATCCACAGATCCAAATATATTCATTTTACTGAACATTGATTTATGTATAATGTTGTTCAACTAGGAAGCTCACTCACATTTGAATTAAATGTTCAAGCAGCATTTAGGAGGAGTGATCTCTTCTTCCAATTTGTATCTGCCAAATCAGCCACCTCACAAGTATGTACGTGTGGTACCAGGTAGGATTCTATATGTGCATATAAAAATACGTGTGCTGAATAGGCTACAGAGAAAGGGGGACAGGAATTCATTATTTGTTAACTTTAAAAACGCATGGAGAACTATTTCAACAAATAATTGACTAGATTTATAACTGCTACACTATACCATGCAAAAGGCAACTCCAACTATAAAACATACCTCCTCTAAACTGCCTGTATTTCTATTCTGTTTGTGTTATTTTTCTCCATCATATTAGGATAAGTAGTCAGAGTCTAATAGGGTATATGTTAGTTTCAGGGATTCAGCATTTCTAATGGAAAATAGGAAATTGAATCCAATGTGTATGCAAATATGTGCTACACAACATTCTTCCCACTTTCATCCAGAACAATGCCTTGACATTACACTCTCCTCAAGTAAGACACAATTAGAGGATAAGAGTTAGAAAATCTGTGAATATATATCTGGAATGGAGAATACTCAGGAGTTTACAACTTTGGAGGTGGTAGAGAAGATTCTAAAAGTAAGGGAAAGGGTAAACATTCCACAAACATGCAGCTCTGCTGGCCTACATACTTTTTGAGAAACTGCTTCTAAGGGTGGGCACTTGAAATATTTGATGTTCTGAGGAGATTTAGTTCATTTGTAGAGAGACCATCAAAGCTGGGTCTGCATCTATGTTACTTGGAGGACATGGTTTCTTATTATCCAATGAACATGAGGCAGCGGTGCTGAATTCTCTCTTTGTAGGTAAACTATGGACACTGGGGTCTAAGTGTCTTTCAGTGTGGGCTGTGAAGCCAATTGGTCATCCTCCACTTTTCTTGGTGTTTCTCGCTGCTCCACTGGGAGTTTGGTATTTGCTTCAAGAAATACAAGGAGTTAAAATGGGACAGAGTGGTGGAGGGAGTTCTTTAAGGTGTGGTGAGTCAGGGTCTTCAGGAGAATGCACCAACCTAGGTTCTATCCCACCTAGATTGCCCCCTTGAGAATTGCAATATGATTCTGAACATTGCAGTGAATCCTCTCCATATAACAAGATGCCTTTACATATATGGGTCTGCTGGCTGCACCATGTCAGTCACAAGCCATTTGAAAGCCAATGGCTGATCCACATGGCCACAACACAGATGTTTTATCACACAATTGCATACCACTTCTCTAGGCCAACTACTCACCAGGCTCCAACTTACTGGCATATCTGTTCTACACCATTTTCATGAAACAAAGTCAATCAAGGCAGTGTCTGGTATACTCAGGATCAGAAACAGGACATCCAAAGTTTTTTCAGTGCCAGCTGAACATGAAAATATCAAAAATTTCATGGTAATTTTCTAGCCATTTTTCACGGATGAAGTTTGCGGCTCTGAGGACTTCAATTAATTCAGGAACCATTAAATGGTGAAGAAGCTAATTTCAATGAAAGCACTGGAGCACTCTCACAGGCATGGTTTCCCTAAGGGTGGCCAAAATGTCACATGAAGCCAGGCCCATTGAGATCTACAATGTGAGGTTCATGTGTGTTTTAAACTCAAATATGGCTGCCAAGTCTTTAAGAAAAAATGTATGTAATATCCGGGCTGAAATTCCCAGTGTTCTGTGGAAATCCAACCTGGGCCTAGATCTCAGGTTCCAAGGGCGACTCTCATGTGTGGCCTCCTAAAATCCCAACACAATTCATGGCAATACTTCTCTGAGGTCAGTTAAAGAACTCAGTCTCTAAGGGGAATCACACCAGAGTTCAAGCCCAGTGGAACAGTCATCTCTTCCAACCGCCACACAAATGACCACAATTAAAACCAAAACACTCCCACATGGTCCTCATCTTCTTCCATATAGACACTCCTTATAACGTCTGGCTGGAGTTTTCAATGAGGTCCACAGCCCAAGTCAGTGTCCAAATTAAGGTCCTGTTCCCCTCATTTGTCTAACACCAAGGTGGCCTGGACACACTTCCTGTAAACCAGGAGTGATCAAATAGGCCTGACATTAATACTGCTCAGCTTTTTCAATTTGAGGCCTTCTGACTCTGTGGTTTAGATTCTTTATGTGAATTTGAGTCATGAGAAAACCCAAGCCCCTCTGCAGAGATTTGAAGAACTCATTTGGGCCAAAGGATTCCTATTCTCCCTTGATGGAATTCAGGATCCTAACAGAGGAAGGTAAAAGAATTCATTCACAATGAGTGAATATTTGCCATTTTGGTTTTGGATGGACACATGGGATCTTTCTTTTGATCCATCAGGTGCTAAGAATCTAAGCCACTGCCTCACACAGGGCCAAGAGGCTGATTCAGACACATCCTTTTCCAAAGCAATTAAGCAAAGAGCCACAGGTGATGCCCATTCATTTCCATTTGAAAACTGTTTTCTTCAGGGTTCACAAAGGTGTGGCCTGAGGCAAAGACCTTCCTGACACTCAGAGAAACAGAAAAATAGGTAAGCAAAAGGCCCAAAGCAGGGTTTTTCTACTGAGACTTTCTTTGTCACACTGATATCTGAGTTTTCTGAGATGCTTGCTATTCCCTTCAGCTATCCATTATATGGCAATGTCACAGAGCTTGGAGGTGGTACATATCTTGGACAGAAAACCATGAGCCTGCTCTGAAGAGTGGCCAGAATTCAGGAAGAAAACAGGAACTCCGGAAGATAGTAGGTGTTGCCCGTCCATAAAGCAACCTGCAGTCCACTCATAAATTGGGCAGGATGAATGTTGGCAAGATTTCTACTAGACAGGACACATCCATTGATGCATTATCTTTTATAATGTCTACAACCACGGACACAGTGGGATACACAGGCATACAAACAATCGCCTTGTCAAATGACTTACTATAAACAGTCCACTCCAAAACAAACAAACCGCCTTTCTTACCTATTCTCAGAACATGAGACTAAACCACAAAATCACAACCACACCCACAACGACACCTCCTTTATTCAAGTAGGTCTGTGACTAATTGGAATGTACTCTGACTGATGGGCCATACTATGTTTCCTTGAAATGGCCTGTCCTTCTCAGATCGGGTATCCTTGGCCAACACTGTGAAGTTTTCAGGAGCCAGTGGTGAGCCACTACCTGCTTTCTCAGGAAATTCCCCTTTTCAGAGCTCTCCTGGCATTTGGCAATCCTCACATCAGTAGGTACCAAGGAAGACTTACTCTGTCCTTGGTTATTCCAAACAACTGAGCCCACTGGGAAAGAAACTGGGACTGACTCTGGTGCCTGGCTTCCTGGATCTTAAGTTCAGAGAAATCCGTCATCAAGGAAGAGGGGTAGGTCACTTCATTCAGGAACTGAATGAGGTTACTGCCGTGGCAACCACTTTGTCCTAACAATTGCTTTCAAGGGTCCCATGAGATGGAGGCTGCCCCTACTTCCTGTGACACTTTCACAAGTTAGATTGGTATATCAACCATTGGCACCTGGGAACAGCTCTCCACACAGTCCTGGTTTGGTCCATCTTCTCTACATTAAGAAGAGAGAAGCTGATTCAGACACAACCCTTCATCCTGACCAGGTTGTTTGCCATGGAGGATGACTTTTGGTCGCTTAGGTCCTCCATAGCTGCTTACAACTTCTCCTGGAATCATTTCTGCATGGACCTTTGAGTTTCTCAGCATGTGGAAGATCCCCTATATTCCTGTATTGTAAGACCAACTCTATCCCTGCTCTTCTGTAAAGTTAAATTGACTGAACAGTGTATGGTTAGGTTAACTAACAGGTTCGATTTGGATTAGGAATCTTTCTGCGCGATGAATAATGGTATTAGGAAACTGCGATATTTACAAGAATATATAGGTGAAATATAAGTATGAAAACAGAAATCTAGCTAAGATATGAAGCCCAAAAGGGCATTGGGCCCTTGATTGGGATACGTAGCTTTGAATTATGTTCTGCACTGATGTGTCAGGTAAATCGATATACAATGGCTTAGGTCCTTGTACCATGGATGATTAAATGTAGAAGAGAACTTCCAGTCAAAAGGGATAGTCGGTAGGATTCGGAAGATTCTCAGTAGGTTTAGAAAGAAGAGTGAGTATAGGATTTGGACCAAATGTTGTTTAGCAATAGGGTTTCCGGTAGACAGTGAATGTTAATGTCAGCACAAGTGAAGAGACTGTCACAATGATGAACTGGGGAAAATAGTTAGGAAAGCTGATATCAATAGAGACATTACGAAATCAGGCAAAGTATAAAGTGAGTGATAGGATTAGATATTTTCAACAGGGTTGAGTTTGAATATATAATCTAAGAAAGAAACAAATATGTAGTGACCAATAGGATTGACATTTGACAGCATTAGGCAACCTGGACATGGATGTTTAGTAATCCATGCTCACTTTTCATTTAGTCTTTGCTACAATCTTAAGTGTGACCTTTGCTTTTTTTGTTCAGAATATTACTGTGATAAAACATACATTTAGATCAGGTGACATGACTATTTCTTCCACCATTTCTGGCAGCAACATTTTCAAGACGTATAAATTAGTAATGGGGGTAAAAAGAGGTGTACCCTATGTCTGTGCATATAGAGATAATGCATGAATAGACCATACTGTGAATAAATAATATATCTGGTTCTGACTTTAAATAATGGATTGAAATTATATCTGAAAAAATACAGGAAATCTTATATTGACATACAAACATTCATTCCAACCAGTGAAATATCTAATGGCCACATTAAGTTTATGGTTTATCATGAAGGGTGTGTGAGTTTTGCTTCAAAAGTGATTATGGAAATCGAAAATAATGTGTTTGGAAAGAAGTCTCATGAAAAGACCAGTCAAAAAACCTGGAGGAATACATGTTTTATGAAGCAGGAAGTGATTGTGAAACAAATGCGTATAAATTTGTGAACTTGTGGATGAAATATATATTTCCTATGATTTGTAAAAACTGAAGCAATAGTAATGTACCAGTGTTGAATGAAAATAAACGTCAGAATACACATCATGTCCCATACGAATCTACTTGATTGATGTTAATCTGGGTCAGCTAATGTACAAATATTAGGATTTGTAAGCACCATTTACTGAAGTTAGTTTTCAGAACTATGAAACAAATGTGTATTTCAGGTGGATGAATATTTCTGAGAATAATTTTGTGAAAAGTTTATTATAAATCCACATTTTTGAACATGAATGAACTTAGGGAGTGTATTTAAGATACATATATTTCATATTTTAAAAATCAAGTCAGTGTATATATATATATATATTCATAATTATATATATGTGTATATATATATACACATATAATTATATATATGTATATATATATATACACTCACACACACACACACACAAAACACACACACAGACATTAAAATGTAGGAATATATATGCCAATCGAAGTTCATCATAAAATATATAGCATCCACAGATGCAAAAATATTTATTTTACTGAACAAGGATTTATGTATAATGTTGTTCTACTAGAAAGCTCACCCATAGTTTGAATTTTCAGTTCCAACAGCGTTTAGAGGAGTGATCTCTTCTCACAAGTTGTATCTGCCAAGTCAGTCACCTCACAAAAATGAACGTGTGATACCAGGTATTCTATATAAGCATATAAAAATTCATGTGCTGAATAGGCTACACAGAAAGGCAGAGAGGAATTTACATATTTGTTAACTTTAACAACACATGGAAAACTATTTCAATTAAAAATTGACTAGATTTATAACACCTACCATTTATCATGCAAATGGCAAGTCCAACTATACCCCATGCCTCCTCTGAACTGCTTGTATTTCTATTCTGTTTGGGTTGTTTTTCTCCATCATATTTGGATTAGTAGACAAAGTATAGTAGGGTATGCGTTATTGTCAGGGATTCAGTATTTTCAATGGAATATAGGAAAATGAATCCAACGTGTATAAAATATATGCTACACAATTATCTTCCCACTCTCATCCAGAACAATGCCTTTACATTACCTTCACCCCAAGTAAGACACAATTAGAGTAGAAGAGTTTGAAAATCCGTGAATGCATATCTTGGGTGGAAACAGTACAAAGAAACAAATACGTATTTCAGGTGGATGAATATTTCTGAGAATAATCTTGTGAAAAGTTGATTATAAATCCACAACATAAATATGAATGAATTTAGGAAGTGTGTAATAAGACACATATTTCATGTTTTGAAAAATCTTGAGCATGTATATATATATATATATATATATATATATATATATATATATATATATATTTATATACAGACAAAGAGAGAGACATTAAAAATTGCAATATATATGCCAAACGAAATTCACCATGAAATGTATATCATTCATAGATCCAAATATATTCATTTTACTGAACATGGATTTATGTATAATGTTGTTCAACTAGGAAGCTCACTCACATTTGAATTATCAGTTCAAGCAGCGTTTAGGAGGAGTGATCTCTTCTTCCAATTTGTATCTGCCACGTCAGCCACCTCACAAGAATGTACGTGTGGTACCAGGTAGGATTCTATATGTGGATATAAAAATACGTGTGCTGAATAGGCTACAGAGAAAGGGGGACAGGAATTCACTTATTTGTTAACTTAAAAAACGCATGGAGAACTATTTCAACAAATAATTGACTAGATTTATAACTGCTACACTATACCATGCAAAAGGCAACTCCAACTATAAAACATACCTCCTCTAAACTGCTTGTATTTCTATTCTGTTTGTGTTATTTTTCTCCATCATATTAGGATTAGTAGTCAGAGTCTAATAGGGTATATGTTAGTTTCAGGGATTCAGCATTTCTAATGGAAAATAGGAAATTGAATCCAATGTGTATGCAAATATGTGCTACACAAAAATCTTCCCACTTTCATCCAGAACAATGCCTTGACATTACATTCTTCTCAAGTAAGACACAATTAGAGGATAAGAGCTAGAAAATCTGTGAATATATCTGGAATGGAGAATTCTCAGGAGTTTACAACTTTGGAGGTGGTAGAGAAGATTCTAAAAGTAAGGGACAGGGTAAACATTCCACAAACATGCAGCTCTGCTGGCCTAAATGCTTTTTGAGAAACTGCCTCTAAGGGTGGGCACTTGAAATATTTGATGTTCTGAGGAGATTTAGTTCCTTTGTAGAGAGACCATCAAAGCTGGGTCTGCATCTATGTTACTTGGAGGACATGGTTTCTTATTATCCAATGAACATGAGGCAGCGGTGCTGAATTCTCTCTTTGTAGGTAAACTATGGACACTGGGGTCTAAGTGTCTTTCAGTGTGGACTGTGAAGCCAATTGTTCATCCTCCACTTTTCGTGGTGTTTCTCGCTGCTCCACTGGGAGTTTGGTATTTACTTCAAGAAATACAAGGAGTTAAAATGGGACAGAGTGGTGGAGGGAGTTCTTTAAGGTATGGTGAGTCAGGGTCTTCAGGAGAATGCACCAACCCAGGTTCTATCCCACGTAGATTGCCCCCTTGAGAATAGCAATATGATTCTGAACATTGCAGTGAATCCTCTCTATATAACAAGATGCCTTTACATATATGTGTCTGCTGGCTGCACCATGTCAGTCACAAGCCATTTGGAAGCCAATGGCTTATCCACATGGACGCAACACAGATGTTTTATCAGACAATTGCATACCACTGCTCTAGGCCAACTACTCACCAGGCTCCAACTTACTGGCATATCTGTTCTACACCATTTTCATGAAACAAAGTCAATCAAGGCAGTGTCTGGTATACTCAGGATCAGAAACAGGACATCCAAAGTTTTTTCAGTGCCAGCTGAACATGAAAATATCAAAAATTTCGTGGTAATTTTCTAGCCATTTTTCAAGGATGAAGTTTGCGTCTCTGAGGGCTTCAATTAATTCAGGAACCATTAAATGGTGAAGAAGCTAATTTCAATGAAAGCACTGGAGCACTCTCACAGGCATGGTTTCCCTAAGGGTGGCCAAAATGTCACATGAAGCCAGGCCCATTGAGATCTACAATGTGAGGTCCATGTGTGTTTTAAACTCAAATATGGCTGCCAAGTCTTTAAGAAAAATTGTATGTAATATCCGGGCTGAAATTCCCAGTGTTCTGTGGAAATCCAACCTGGGCCTAGATGTCAGGTTCCAAGGGCAACTCTCATGTGTGGCCTCCTAAAATCCCAACACAATTCATGGCAATACTTCTCTGAGGTCAGTTAAAGAACTCAGTCTCTAAGGGGAATCACACCAGAGTTCAAGCCCAGTGGAACAGTCATCTCTTCCAACCGCCACACAAATGACCACAATTAAAACCAAAACACTCCCACATGGTCCTCATCTTCTTCCATATAGACACTCCTTATAACGTCTGGCTGGAGTTTTCAATGAGGTCCACAGCCCAAGTCAGTGTCCAAATTAAGGTCCTGTTCCCCTCATTTGTCTAACATCAAGGTGGCCTGGACACACTTCCTGTAAACCAGGAGTGATCAAATAGGCCTGACATTAATACTGCTCAGCTTTTTTAATTTGAGGCCTTCTGACTGTGTGGTTTAGATTCTTTATGTGAATTTGAGTCATGAGAAAACACAAGCCCATCTGCAGAGATTTGAAGAACTCATTTGGCCCAAAGGATTCCTATTCTCCCTTGATGGAATTCAGGATCCTAACAGAGGAAGGTAAAAGAATTTATTCACAATGAGTGAATATTTGCCATTTTGGTTTTGGATGCACACATGGGACCTTTCTTTTGATCCATCAGGTGCTGAGAATCTAAGCCACAGCCTCACACAGGGCCAAGAGGCTGATTCAGACACATCTTTTTTCAAAGCAATCTAGCAAAGAGCCACAGGTGATGCCCTTCATTTCCTTTTGAAAAAATGTTTTCCTCAGGCTTCCCAAAGGGGTGGCCAGAGGCAAAGACATCCTGAGATTCAGGGCAACAGAACAATAGGTTAGCAAAAGAGCCAAAGCAGGGTTTCTCCACTGAGACTTTTCTGGTCACACTGATATCTGAGTTTTCTGAGATGTTGGCCATTCCCTTCAGATATCCAGTACATGGCCATGTGACAGAGATTGGAGGTGGTACATATCTTGGACACAAACCCAAGAGCCTATTCTTAAGAGTTGTCAGAATTCAGAAAGAAAACAGGGACTTAAAAAGGTAGTAGGTGTTTCCTATCGATATGGAAACCACGCTCCATTCATTAAATGGGCAGGATGAATACTGGAAAGCTTTCTACTAAAGAGGACACATGCATTGATGCATTCTCTTTTATAATGTATACAACCACGGACACAGTGGGATACACAGAAATAGAAACACTCACCATGTAAAACGACTTACTAGAAACAGTTCACTCCAAACCAAAGAAACCTCCTTTTCTACCTATTCTCAGAACAGAGACAAAACCACACACCCACACTCAAAAAGACACCTCCTTCCCCAAAGTAGGGCTGTGATTATCCGGAGTGTCCTCTGACAGGTTTGCCATACTATGTTCCCCGTTAATGGTCTGTCCTGTCTCAGATATGGTCTCCTTGTCCAACTCTGTGAAGCAGTCAGGAGCCAGGGGTGAGCCACTACATACTTAGTCAGGAAAGGCCCGTGTTCAGATCTTTCCTGGCATTTGGCCATCCTCACATCAGTCAGTACCAAGAAGACTGACTCTGTCCTTGGTGATTCCAAACAAATGAGACCACTTGGACTGGGACTGGGACTGGCTCTGGTGCTTGGTTTCCTTGGTCCCAAGTTCAGAAAGTTCCATCAACAAGGAAGTGAGGTAGGTCACTTCCTTCAAGAACTGAATGAGGTCACTGCCTTGGCAACCACTTTGTCTAACAGTTGCTTCCAAGGGTCCCATGAGATGGAGGCTGCCCCTACTTCCTTTGACACTTTCACAACTTAGAATGGTATATCAACCTTAGGCACCCGGGAACAGCTCTCCACACAAGCCTGGTTTGGTCCATCTTCTCTACATTAAGAAGAGAGAGGCTGATTCAGACACAACCCTTCATCCTGACCAGGTTGTTTGCCATGGAAAATGACTTTTTGTCTCTCAGGTCCTTCATTGCTGCCTACATCTTCTCCAGGGATCATTTCTGCATGGACCTTTGAGGTTCTTAACAGGTGGAGAATCCCCTACATTCCTGTATTGTAAGAACAATCTGTCTCTGCTCTTCTGTAAAGTTAGATTGAGTGAACAGTGTATGGTTAGGGTTAATTTCATGTTCGATTTGGGTTAGGAATCATTCTGCTGGATGAATAATGGTATTGGGAACCTGTGATATTTATAAGAATATCGAGGTTAAATATATGTATGAAAACAGAAATTAAAGTAAGATTTGAATCCCAGAAGGGCTTTGGGCAGTTGATTGGGATATTTAGCTTTGAATTGTGCACATATGTCTCAAATAAATGGATATACAATGGCAGAGGAACTTGAACCTTGGATGATTGAATGCTGAAGAGAACATCCAGTCAAAAGGGATTGTCGGTAGGATTAAGAAGATAGTCGTTATGTTTAGCAAGTAGAGTTAGTATAGGATATGTAACAAAAGTTCTTTAGCAATTTTTTTTCGGGCAGTGAGTGAATATAAATGTCAGCACATATGAAGAAATCAGACACAATGATGAAATGGGGAAAATTTGTAGAAAAGCAGATATCAATAGAGACATTAGGAAATCAGGCAAAGTATAAAGTGAGTGATAGGATAAGACATTTTCAACAGGGTTGAGATTGAATATCTAATCTTAGGAAGAAACAAATATGTAGGTCACCAATAGGATTTACATTTGAGAGCATTAGGCAACATGGACATGGATGTTGTTAGTAATCCATGTTCACTTTCCATTTAGACTTTGGTACAATCCTAAGTGGGACCTTTGCATTTTGTTTCCAGAATATTACTGTGATAAAATGTGTATGTAGATCAGATGACATGATTATTTCTTCCACCATTTCTAGGAGCAGTATTTTGAAGACGTATAAATTAGCATTGGGGGTAAAAAGAGGTGTACCCTGTTTCTATGAATATACAGATAATGCATGAATAGACCTTAATTTCAATAAATAATATAACTTGTTCCACTTTAAGTAATGGATTGAATTGATATCTGAAAATATATAAGAAATCTTATATTGATATGCAATCATTCATGACAACCAGTTATACACCTAATGTTAATATTAGGTTACGGTTTATCATGAAGTTTGTGTGAGTTTTGCTTCAAAAGTGATTATGGAAATCGAAAATAATGTGTTTGGAAAGAAGTCTCATGAAAAGGCCAGTCAAGGAACACCGAGGAATTCATGAGTTCTGAAGAAGGAAGTGATTGAAATTGAAAAAAATGACGATAAATTTGCTTACTTGTGGATGAAATATTATAATATGATGTGAATAAACTGAAGAAATAGTAATGTACCAGTATTGAATAAAAATGAACATCAAAATACACATCATGTCCCACAGGAATCTACTCGCATTGATGTTAAACTGTGTCAGTTACTGTAGAAATATTAGGATTTCTTTGCACCATTCACCAAAGTTAGTTTTCTTTTTTTTTAATTTTTATTTATGCTTGTTCAAAACATTACATAGTTCTTGATATATCATATTCCACACTGTGTTTCAAGTAGGTAATGAACTCCCATTTTTACCCCGTAAACAGATTGCAGAATCACATCAGTTACACATCCATTGATTTACATATTGCCATACTAGTGTCTGTCGTATTCTGCTGCCTTTCCTAACCTCTACTATCCCCCTCCCCTTACCTCCCCTCCCCTCTTCTCTCTCTACCTCTTTACTGTAATTCATTTCTCCCCCTTGTATAATTTTTTCCTTTCCCTCACCTCCTCTTGTATGTAATTTATATAACCCTGAGGGTCTCCTTTTATTTCCATGCAATTTCCCTTCTCTCTCCCTTTCCCTTCCTCCTCTCATCCCTGTTTAATGTTAATTTTCTTCTAATTCTATTCGTCCCTACTCTGTTCTTAGTTACTCTCTTTATATCAATAAAGACATTTGGCATTTGGTTTTACGGATTGGCTAGCTTCACTTAGCATAATCTGCTCTAATGCCATCCATTTCTCTGCAAGTTATATCATTTTGTCATTTTTTAATGCAGAGTAATATTCCATTGTGTATAAATGCCACATTTTTTATCCATTCATCTATGGAAGTGCATCTAGGTTGGTTCCACAGTCTTGCTATTGTAAATTGTGCTGCTATGAACATCAATGTATCAGTGTCCCTGTAGCATTTTTTTTAGGTCTTTAGGGAATAGACTGAGAAGGGGAATACCTGGGTCAAATGGTGGTTCCATTCCCAGTTCTACAAGAAATCTCCATACTGCTTTCCAATTTGGCTGCACCAATTTGCAGTCCCACCAGCAATGTACAAGTTTACCCTTTTCTCCACATCCTCACCAGCACTTGTTGTTTGAGTTCATAATAAATATCTGGAATGGAAAATGCTCAGGAGTTCACAACCTTGAAGGTGGTAGAGGAGTTTCCAAAAGTAAGGGACAGGGTAAATACCACAAACATGGAGCTGTGTCGGCCTTAAGACTTCTTGAGAAAATGCCTCTGAGGTTGGGCACTTGAAATATATGTTGTTGTCAGGAGCTTTAGCTTCCTTTGTAGTGAGACCATCAAAGCTGAGTCTGCATCTATGTGACCTGAAGAACATGGTTTTTTATTTTCCTATAAACACGAGGCAGCAGTGCTGAATTCTCTCTTTGTAGGCAAACTGGGGCTACTGGGGTCTATGTGTCTCCCCGTGTGGACTGTGAAGCCATTTGATCATCCTTCACATTTCGTCATGTTATTTGATGCTGCACTGAAAGTTTGGTATTTACTTTACAAAATAAAGGAGTTTAACTGTGATACAGTGCTGCAGGGAGTTCTGTCACATGTTGTGGTCAGGATCGGCAGGAGAATGTACCAAGCAGGCTTCTATCACACATAGTTGCCCCCTTGACCATAGCAATATGATTCTGAACATTGCCCTGAAACCTCTCCATTCAACAAGATGCCTTTACATCCAAAGGTCTGCTAGCTGCACATGTCAGTCACAAACCATTTCTAAGCCAATGGCAGATCCACGTGGCCGCACCACAGATGTTTTTTCACACACCTACACTCTACTGCTCTTGGCCCACTACTCAGCAGGCTCCAACTTACTGGCATCTCTTTTCTACACCATTATCATGAAACTCAGTCAAACCAGACACTGTCTTGTATACTCATGATAAGCACCAGGACATCAAATGGATTTCCAGTGCCAGCTAGTCATGGAAATTTCAAAAATTTCATGGTATTTTCTAGCCATTTTTCAAGGATGAAGTTGGAGGTACTGTGGGTTTCAATTCATTCAGGAACCATTAAATGTTGAGGAAGCTCATTTCAATGGAACCTCTAGAGAACTCTCACAGGCAAGTCCTCCGAAAGAGTGGCCCAATGTCACATAAAGCCAGCCACATTGAGGTCTACAATGTGAGTCCATGTGTGTTTTGACTCTCAACTATTGCTTCCAGGTTTTTCAGAATATATCAAGTGATATCCTCGCTGAGATTCCCAGTGCTCTGTGGAAAGCCACCCTGGACCTAGATCTCAGTTTCCAAGGGTGACTCTCATGTGTGGCCTCCGAAAATCCCAACACAATTCATGGCAATACTTCTCTAAGGTCAGTTCCAGAACTTCAGTCTCCAAGGGGAATCCCACAAGAGTTGAAACCCAGGTGGACACAGTCATCTTTTCCAACTGCCACACAAATGACCACAATTGAAACCAAAACACTCCCACATGGCCCTCATGTTTTTCCATATAGACACTCATCATAACCTCTCGCTGGAGGTTTCCATGAGGGGCGCAGACCAAGACACCATCCAAAATTAGCTCCCTTGCCCCTAATTTGCCGAAAAGTCAGGGTGGCCTACACACCCTTCCTGTGAACCAGAACTGATCAAATAGGGATGTAGTTAATACTGTTCTGCTTTTCCAATTTGAGGCCTACTGACTGTCAGGTATAGATTCTTTATGTGATTTGGAGTCATCAGCAAACCCAAGCACTTCTGCAGGGGTTCAAAGAACTCATTTGAACTAAAGGATCCTGATTCTTACTTGATGAAGGTCAGGAATCTAATAGAGGAAGGCAAGAGACTCATTTGCCATTTCTGTTTTGAGTGCACACATGGAATCTATCTTTAGATGCATCAGGTGCTGAGAATCTAAGCCACAACCTCACACAGAACCAAGAGGCTGATTCAGACACATCCTTTTACAAAGCAATTAAGCAAAGAGCAACAGGTGATGCCCATTCATTTTCATTTGAAAACTGTTTTCTTCAGGCTTCACAAAGGGGTGGCCAGAGGCAAAGACCTCCTGACATTTAGGGCAACAGAAAAACAGGTAAGCAAAAGACCCAAAGCAGGGTTTCTCCACTGAGACTTTCCTGGTCACACTGATATCTGAGTTTTCTGAGATGCTCCCCATTCACTTTAGCTATCAAGTACATGGTCATGTCACAGAGCTTGGAGGTTGTATATATCTTGGACACAAAACCATGAGCCAATTCTGGAGAGTGGCCCAGAATTCAGGAAGAAAACAGGATCTTAGGAAGATAGTAGGTTTTGCCCATCCAGAAGGCAAGCCGCGGTCCATTCATCAATTGGGCAGGATGAATGCCAGGAAGCTTTCTACTAGACAGGACACATCCATTAATTCATTCTCTTTTCTAATGTCTACAACCACAGACACAGTGGGATACACAGACATAGAAACACTCACATGTCAAAC
Organism: Callospermophilus lateralis; assembly: GCF_048772815.1. NCBI lineage: Eukaryota > Metazoa > Chordata > Mammalia > Rodentia > Sciuridae > Callospermophilus > Callospermophilus lateralis. The sequence goes on along the minus strand of NW_027512546.1, from coordinate 160,555 downwards.
GACTTACTAGAAACAGTGCAATCCAAACCAAACAAACCGCATTTTCTACCTATTCTCAGAACATGTGACAAAACCACAAAACCACAACCACTCCCACAAAGGCACCTCCTTCCCCCAAATAGGTCTGTGAGTATCCAGAGTGTCCTCTGACTGGTGGGCCATACAATGTTCTCCCGAAATGTCCTGTCCTGACTCAGATCTGGTCTCCTTGGCCAACTCTGTGAAGTTGTCAGGAGCCAGCGGTGAGCCACTACCTGCTTTCTCAGAAAAGGTCCCTCTTCAGAGCTCTCCTGGCCTTTGGCTATCCTCACATAGGTAGGTACCAAGAAAGACTGACCCTGTCCTTGGTAAAACCGAACAAGTGAGCCCACTGGGACTGGGACTGGGACTGGCTCTGGGTGCCTGTCTTCATGGATCCCAAGTTCAGAGAATTCCTTCACCAAGGAAGTGACGTAGGTCACTTCCTTCAGGAACTGAATCAGGTTACTGCCTTGGCAACCAATTTGTCCTAACAGTTGCTTCCAAGAGTCCAATGAGTTGGAGGCTGCCCCTACTTCCAGTGAAACTTTCACAATTTTGCATGGTATATCAACCATAGGCACCCAAAAAAAGCTCTCCAGATAGGCGTGGTTTGGTCCATCTTCTATACATTAAGAAAAGAAATGTTGATTCAGACACATCCCTTCATGCTAACCAGGTTGTTTGTCATGGAAGATGACTTTTGCTCTCTGACGTCATTCATAGCTGCCTACATTAAATCCTGGGATCATTTCTTTAATGACCTTGGAGGTTCTCAGCAAGTGGAAGATCCCCTAATTTCTGTATTGAAAGACCAACTCTGTCCCTGCTCTTCAGTAAAGTTAGATTGAGAGAACAGTGTATGGTCAGGGTTAATAACATGTTCCATTTGGGTTAGGAATCATTCTGCGGGATGAATTATGGTATTGGGAACGTGCGATATTTATAAGAATATAAGTGAATTATAAGTATGAAAACAGACATCTAGGTAATATTTGAAGCCCAGAATTGCATTGGACCCTTAGCTGGGATTCTTAGCTTTGAATTATATTCTGCATAGATGTCTCAGATAAATCGATATACAATGGCATAATTACTTGTACCTTGGTTTATTGAATGTTGAAGAGAACATCCAGTCAAAAAGGGATAATTTGTAGGATTAGTAAGATAGTTGGTAGGTTTTGAAAGAAGAGTGAGTATAGGATTTGGATAAAAAGATCTTTAGCTGTAGGGTTTCGGATAGAGTGAATGTAATTGTCAGCACATGTGGAGAGTCTGTCAAAAGGATGAACTGGGGAAAAAAGTAGGAATGCAGATATCAATTGACATTAGGATATCAGGCAAAGTATAAAGTGAGTGATAGAATTATACATTTTCAACAGGCTTGAGTTTGAATATATAATCTTAGGAAGAAACAAACATGTAGTCACCAATAGGATGAACTTTTGAGAGCATTAGGCAACATGGACATGGATGTTTTCCGTAATCCATGCTCACTTTTCATTTAGGCTTTGGTACAAACATAAGTTTGACCTCTTCTTTCTGTGTGCAGAATACTACTGTGGTAAAATGTATATGTAGATCAGGTGACATGAGTATTTCTTCCACCATTTCTGGGAGCAATATTTTGAAGACGTATAAATTATTTTTGGAGGTAAAAATGGTGTACACTGTGTCTATAATTATAGAAATAATGCATGAATAGACCATACTGTAAATAAATATTATAACTGGTTCTAACTTTAAATAATGGATTGAATTGATATCTGAAAATATACAGAAAATCTTACATTGATATACAATCCTTCATTCCAACCAGTAATATATCTAATGGTTATATCAGCATTATGGTTTTTCATGAAGAATGTGTGAGTTTTGCTTCAAAAGTGATTATGGAAATCGGAAATAATGTGTTTGGAAAGAAGTCTCATGAAAAGACCAGTCAAGAAACCTGGAGGAATACATGTGTTTTGAAGCAGAAAGTGATTGAAAGTGAAACAAATGCCTATATATTTGTGAACTTGTGGATCAAATATATATCCTATGATGTGCATAAACTGAAGAAATAGTAATGTACCACTGTTACATAAAAATGAACGTCAAAATACACATCATGTCCTCTCCCACAGGAATCTACTTGCATTGATGTTAAACTGGGTCAGTTATTGTAGAAATATTAGGATAATGCCGCAGTCTTGCTGGGCACAATCAGGAGCCACTTGCCAAAAGAAACGAACTTTATTTTTAGAACCACACACGCCAAACAAAACAGCCTCTCAGGAAAAACCTTCAGAGCCCCAACTGCCACCACTGGCTTCCCAAAACCTCTCCCTCCCACATGAGCCTCTCTCCGCCTCCCACAATCCTCCTGCTCTTGAGGCCGATTGGCTGGGTCATGTGGGCAAAGTCAAAAAAAGTCCCCCAATGAGCAGTTTTGTGGTCTGAAAGGGCAGGGAAACAGCCCATTGAGCATCACCGCAGAGGAGCCAATCAGCTAGTTGTTGCTGGGGCCGCTGTGAGCCAATCATCAGCCGGCAGCTGGAAGTTTGCTGGCAGCAGGAATTTTGCTGGGGCCCCTTCGGCTGTGGCTCTCAACATCTTCCCCTCTCTGTTTAAACAACACGCATGTGGCTTAGGGACCGTGCCTGCCTTAGGTTGTCCAATAGTACATATGGTCTTTACCCGTTAAGTTGGTACCATTGCAATTGGATCTTACCCGTCACTGACTACCCGTCCAGTATAGAGCCACACCTGTGGAGAGGTCTTTGTACCAGCGGGGGTGGGTGAGGTTCTTTGCCTCACCTCTGTTGGCCCCCCCAAATTTTAGCTGGACGATCATGACACGCAGAAGGGAGGAAGATACACCAAGCCAATTGACGGCTCCTTTTGGAAAAATTGTACCACCGATGACATCATCAGCAAATATACCCCAACACTACGACAAGTCGCTGCACCAACAGATAGTTCACAATGCATTTAGGTGAGTTCACATGTGTCCAGGCAAGTTCTGCAAGCAGTACAGGGATGGCTATTGCAGAAGCTGTAGATTGGAATTATCTTTGATTTCACCTGCACTGGGATGAAGATAGGAACTCTGGCAATAATGTCTAAAGAAAAAAATTATGTAACATTCCAGAAGGCACTAAAACCAAAAAAAAAAAAAACATATGTAACATTCCAGAAGGCACATCAAAAACCAAAATGGCCCAAAAAGCATTCATTGAGGATGAAGTCTCTCACCTTCCTCTGTAAGGTTCCTGACCTCCATAAAATGAGAATAGGGATTTATTGGGTCAAATGAGTTCTTCAAAACCCTGCAGAGGGTAGCCAATGGGTTATTGCGTTTTTTCATTACTCCAATTCACATCAAGAATCTATACTCCACAGACAGTAGGCCTCAAATTAGAGAAGCAGAGCAGTACTAAAGTCAGGGTTATTTGATCACTCCTGATTCACAGAATGGGTCTCCAGGCCACCTTGACTTTAGGCAAATGAGAGGAAAGGGAGATTATTTTGGACACTGTCTTGGGCTGTGCCCCTCAAGGAAACGTCAAGCCAGAGGTTATGATGAGCGTCTATATGGAAGAAGATGAGGGCCATTTGGGAGTTTTTTGGTTTTCCTTGTGGTCATTTATGTGGCAGTCGGAAGAGATGACTGGGTCCACCAGGGCTTGAACTCTGGTGTGATTCCCCTTAGAGACTGAGTTCTGGAACTTACCTCAGAGAAGTATTGCCATGATTTGTGTTGGGATTTTAGGCGGCCACCCATGAGAGTCGCCCGTTGAAACTGAGATCTAGGCCTGGGGTGGCTTTCCACAGAGCACTGGGAATCTCAGACAGAATATCATATGATATTATTTTGAAATACTTGCCAGACATAGTTGAGAGTCAAAACACACATGGACCTCACATTGTAGACCTCAATTGGCCTGGCTTCATGTGACTATTTGGCCACTCTTTGGAAAGCCTTGCCTGTGAGAGTTCTCCAGAACATTCCTTGAAATGAGCTTCCTCAACATTGAATAATTCCTGAAAGAATTGAAACAAATAATGCCTCCAACTTCATCCTTGTAAAATGGCTAGATAAATACCATGAAATTTTTGAAATTCGCATGATGAGGTGGCACTGGAGAACCTTTGATGTTCTGTTGCTCATCATTAGTGTACCAGACAGTGCCTTGATTGATTGGGTATAATGAAAGTGGTGTAGAACAGAGATGCCGGTTAGATGGAGACTGCGGAGTATTTGGCCCAGAACTGTGGTGTGCAGGTGTGTGATAAAATATTTATGGTGGTGCCATGTGGATCTGCCATTGATTTCCAAATGGCTTTTAGCTGACATGGTGCACCCAGCAGACCCTTATATGCAAAGGCATCTTGTTATATGGAGAGGTTTCAGGGCAATGTTCAGAATCAGGTTGCTATGGTCAAGGGGGCAAGCTATGTGGGATAGAAGCCGGATTGGTGCGTTCTCCTGGAGACTCTGACCCACCACATGTCACAGAACTCCCTCCAACACTATGTCCCAGTTGAACTCCTTGTATTTCTTGAAGCAAATACCAAACTCCCAGTTCAGCACCAAGAAACACCATGAAAATTGAAGGATGACTAAATGGCTTCATCGTCCACACAGTTAGACACTTTGGCCCAGTGGCCTCTGTTTACCTACAAAGAGAAAAATCAGCACTGCTGCCTCAGGTTCATTGGAAAATAAGAAACCATGTTCTCCAGGTCACATAGATTCAGACCCAGCTTTGATGGTTTCACTACAAATGAAGACAAAGCTACTGACAACAACATATATTTCAAGTGCCACACCTCAGAGGCAGTTTCTCCAGAAGTCTTTTTTCCAGCAGACCTCCATGGTTGTGGAGTGTTTACCCAGTTCCTTACTTCTGGAAACTCCTCTACCTGCTCCCAGGTTGAGAACTCCTGAGAATTTTCCATTCCAGATATGTATTCACAGATTTTCTTACTCTTCTCCTCTAATTGTGTCTCACTTGGGGCAAAGGTAATGTCAAGGCATTGTTCTAGGTGAGAGTGGGAAGATTATTGCGTAGCACATATTTGCATACACATTGGATACATTATCCTATTTTCCATTTGAAATACTGAATTCCCGACACTAACCCATACCCTACTAGACTCTGACTACTTGTCCTAAAATGATGGAGAAAAAGAAACCTAACAGAATAGAAATACAGGCCTTTTGTAGGAGGCATGGTGTATACTTGGATTTTCCTTCTCCTTTATAAAGGATATGTGTTATGAATCTAGTCAACTTTTCATTGTAAAATTTCTCCATGAGTTTTCAAAGTTAACACATATGTAAATTCCTGTCTCCTTTTCTCTGTAGCCTCTTTAGAACATGTATATTTTTATGCATATATAGACTCGTACCTGGTAACACACGTACATTCTTGTGAGCTCACTGACTTTGGAATATACAAATTATGAGAATAGATAACTTCCCCTAAATACTGATGGAACTGAAAATTCAACCTATGGGTGAGCTTCCTAGTGAACAACATCATACATAAATCCATGTTCAGTAAAATGAATATTTTTAGATATGTGGATGATATATATTTCATGATAAATTTTGATTGGCATATATATTGCTACATTTTATTGTTGTGTGTGTGTGTATATGTATATATATGTATATATATGTATATATATATTTATATATATGTATGTATATATATATATATATATATATATATATATATATATATATATATATATATATATATATATATTCACGAGATTTTCCAGATTTTCCAAAATATGAAATAAATGTGTCTTATTATACACTCCCTAAATTCATTCAAGTTCATGTATGTGGATTTAAAATCAACATTTTACATGATTATCATCAGTCTGGCTGGGCACAATTCAGGAGCCAACTGTCAAAAGAAACGAACTTTATTTTTAGAACCACACAAACCAAACAAAACAGCTTCTCAGGAAAAACCCTCAGAGCCCAACTGCCACCACAGTCTTCCCACAAGCCTCTCCCTCAACCACAAGCCTCCTCCTTTTGAGGCCGATTGGCTGGGTCACATGGGCGGAGCCAAAAAAGTCCACCAATGAGCAGCTCCGTTGTCTGAAAGGGCAAGGAAACATCCCATTGAGCATCACCACAGAGGAGCCAATCAGCTAGATGTTGCTGGGGCCTCTGTGAGCCAATCATCCACTGGCAGTCTGAATGGGTGGGGAAACAGCTCAATGAGCATCTGCAATGAGCATCACCACAGAGGAGCCAATGAGCTAGATGTTGCTGGGCCGCTGTGAGCCAATCATCAGCCGGCAGCTGGAAGTTTGCTGGCAGTTGGAGGTTTCCTGGGGCCCCTTTGGCTGTGGCTCTCAACATCTCCCCCTCTCTGTTTAAACAACAAGCATGTGGCTTAGGGACCATGCCTGCCTTTGGTTGTTCAAAACTACATATGGTCCTTACTGGAGAACCTTGGCTGTGGCTATCAACAGGATTTGTATGTACCATTCACTGAAGTTAGTTTTCAGTACTAGGAAACAAATATGTATTTCAGGTGGATAAATATTTCTGCGAAAAATCTTGTGAAAAGTTGATTTTAAATCCACATACTTGAACATAAATGAATTTAGGGAGTGTAAATAAGATACATATATTTCATATTTTGAAAAATCTGGAGAGTGTGTGGGTGTGTGTGTGTGTATACACACACACACACACACACACAGATATTAAAATGTAGCAACATATATGCAAATCGAAATTCACCATGAAATATACATCAATCACAGATCCAAAAATATTCAATTTTCTTAACAGGGATTTATGTATAATGTTGTTCTACTAGGAAGCTCACCCATTATTTGAATTTTCAGTTCCAACAGCGTTTAGGAGGAGTGATGTCTTCTCACAAATTGTATCTCCCAAGTCAGTCACCTCACAAGAATGTAGGTGTGACACCAGGTAGGATTTGATATGTGCATATAAAAATACATTGCTGAATAGGCTACAGACAAAGGGAGACAGGAATTCACATATTTGTTAACTTTAAAAACACATGGAGATCTATTTCAATTAAAAATAGACTGGATTTATAACACCTAACATTTATCATGAAAAAGGCAAGATCAACTATACACCATGCCTCGTCTGAACTGCTTGTATTTCAATTCTGTTTGTGTTACTTTTCTGCATCATATTAGAATTAGTAGTCAGAGTCTAGTAGGGTATGGGTTCGTGTCAGGGATTCAGTATTTCGAATGGAAAATTGGAAAATGAATCCAATGTGTATGCAAATATGTGCTACACACAAAAAATTCCCACTCTCATTCAGAACAATGGCCTGAAATAACCACGCCCCATGTAAGAAACAATTAGAGGAGAAGAGTTAGAAAATCTGTGAATACATACGTAGAATGGAAAATGCTCAGTAGTTCACAACCTTTGAGGTGGAAAAGACGTTTCCAAACCTTAGGGACAGGGTAAAACTCCACAAACATGGAACTCTGCTGGCCTAAACACTTCTGGAGATACTGACAATGAGGTTGGGTACTTGAAATATATGTTGTTGTCAGAACCTTTAGCTTCCTTTGTAGTGAGACCATCAAACTTGGGTCTGCATTTTTGTGACCTGGAGGACATGACTTCTTATTGTCCAATGAACATGAGGCAGCAGTGCTGAATTCACTCTTTGTAGCTAAACTGTGGCCACTGGGGGATAAGTGTCTCCCCGTCTGGAATTTGAAATCATTTGGTCATGCTCCACTTTTCGTGGTGTTTCTTGCTGCTGCAGTGGGTGTTTTGTATTTGGTTCATGACATACAAAGAGTTAAACTGGGACACAATGCTGGAGGGAGTCCTGTAACGTATGGTGTGTCAAGGTCTGCAGGAGAATGCACCAACCAGGCTTCTATCCCCCATTGCTTGCCCCCTTTACCATAGGAACTTGATTCTGAATATTGCCCTGAAAACTCTCCATGTAACATGATGCCTTTACATACAAAGTTCTGCTAGCTGCACCATGTCAGTCACAAGCCATTTGAAAGCCAATGTAAGATCCACATGACCCCACCACAGATGTATTGTCACACACCTGCACACAACTGCTCTAGGCCCACTACTCAGCAGGCTCCAACTTACTGGCATCTCTGTTCTACACCATTTTCATGAAATACAGTCAATGAAGGCATTTTCTGGTACACTCATGATCAGCAACAGGACATCCAAAGGTTCTCCAGTGCCACCTGGTCATGGGAATTTCAAAATTTGGTGGTAGTTATCTAGCCATTTTTGAAGGATGAAGTTGGAGGCACTGTGGGTTTAAATTCATTCAGGAGCCATTAAATATTGAGTAAGCTCATTTCGATGAAAGCTCTGGAGAACTCTCACAGGAAAGGCTTCCCAAAGAGTGGCCCAAGGTCACATGAAGCCAGGCCCATTGAGGTCTACAATGTGAGGTCCATGTGTGTTTTGACTCTCAACTATGACTGTCAAGTCTTTCAAAATAAAATCATGTGATATCCTTGCTGAGATTCTCAGTGCTCTGTGGAAAGGAACCCTGGGCTTAGATCTCAGTTTTCAAGGGTGACTCTCATGCATGGCCTGCTAAAATCCCAACACAATTCATGGCAATACTTCTCTGAGGTCAGTTCCAGAACTCAGTCTCTAAGGTAAATCACACCTGAGTTCAATCCCAGGTGAACCCAGTCATCTCTTCCAAACGCCACACAAATGACCACAATTAAAACCAAAACACTCCCACATGGCCCTCATCTTCTTCCATATAGACACACATCATAACCACTGGCTGGTGGTTTTCATGAGTTGCGCAGCCTAAGACAGTATCCAAAATAAGCTCCCTTGCCCCTCATTTGCCTAAAGTCATGGTGGCCTGGACACCCTTCCGGTGAACCATGAGTGATCAAAAAGGCTTGCTGTTAATACTGCTTCGATTTTCCAATTTTAGGCCTACTGACTCTTCGGTTTAGATTCTTAATGTTAAATGGAGTCATGAGAAAAACCAAGCACCTCTGGGCTAGCCTCTTCAGGGCTTTGAAAAACTCATTTGACCAAAAAGATCTTGATTCTCACTTGATGGAGGTCAGGATCCTTAGAAGAATTCGAGAGACTTCATCCACAATGACTGCTCTTTTGGCCATTTTGGTTTTGGATACACAAGAGATCTTTCTTTAGATCCCTCAGGTTCTGAGAATCTAGGCCACAGCCTCACAGGGGGCCAAGAGCCTGAATCAGACACATCCCATTCCAAAGCAATTAAGCAAAGAGCCACAGGTGATGCCCATTTATTTCCATTTGAAAACTGTTTTCTTCATGCTTCACAAAGGGGTGGCCTGAGGCAAAGATGTTCCTGACATTCAGTGCAACAGAACAATAGGTAAGCAAAATTCCCAAAGCAGGGTTTCTCCACTGAGACTTTCCTGGTCACACTGATATCTGAGTTTTCTGAGATGCTCACCATTCCCTTCAGCTATGTAGTACATGGCCATGTCACAGAGCTTGGAGGTGGTACATATTTTGGACACAAAACCATCAGTCTATTCTGGAGAGTGCCCACAATTCAGGAAGAAAACAGGAACTTAGGAAGATAGTAGGTGTTGCCCATCTATAAGACAAGCCACAGTCCATTCATAAATCGGGCAGGATTAATGCTGAGAAGATTTCAACTAGACAGGACTCATCCATTGATGCATTTTCTTTTCTAATGTCTACAACCAGGGGCACAGTGGGATACACTGATATCCAAACACATGCCTTGTCAAATGGCTTACTACAAACAGGTCCCGCCAAAACAAACAAACCGTCATTCCTACCTATTCTCAGAACATGAGACAAATTCACAAATCCCCACCCACACCCACAAAGACACCTCCTTCCCCCAAGTAGGTCTGTGACTATCTGGAGTTTCCACTGACTCGTGGGCCATAGTATGTTCCAAATAAATGGCCTTCCTGTCTCAAACCTGCTTTCCTTGTGCAACTCTGTGAATTTGTCAGGAGCCAGCAGTGTGCCACTACCTGCTTTCTCAGGAAAAACCCTATTCAGAGCTTTCCTGCGTTTTGGACATCCTCACATCAGTAGGTACCAAAAATGAATGTCTGTGTCCTTGGTAAACCCAAACAAGGAGACCACTGGGACTGGGACTGGACTGGCTATGGGTTCCTGTCTTCCTGGATCCCAAGTTCAGAGAGTTCCAACACCAAAGAAGTGATGTGAGGTCACTTCCTTCAGGAACTGAATCAGATCACTGCCTTGGCAACCTCTTTGTCCTAACAGTTGCTTCCAAGGCTACCATGAGGAAGAGGCTGCCCCTACTTCCTGTGACACTTTCACAAGTTAGAATGCTATATCAACCATAGGCACCCGGGAGCAGCTCTCCACACAGGCCTGGTTTGGTCCATCTTCTCTACATTAAAAAGAGAAAGGCTGATTCAGAAACAACCCTTCATTCTGACCATGTTGTTTGCCAGGGAAGATGACTTTTGCTCTCTCAGGTCCTTCATAGCTGCCTACATCTTCTCCAGTGATCATTTCTGCATGGAATTTTGTGGTTCTCAGCAGGTGGAAGATCCCCTACATTCCTATATTGTAAGACCAACTTTGTCCCTGCTCCTCTGTAAAGTTAGATTGAGGGAACAGTGTATGGTTAGGGTTAATAACATGTTCGATTTGGGTTAGAAATTATTCTGCTGGATGAATAATTGTACAAGAATAATGAGGTGAAATGTATGTAGGAAAACAGAAATCTAAGTAAAATTTGAAGCCCAGAAGGGGATTGGGCTTCAAGGGATTGTGATACTTAGAATTGCGATCAAGGGATTGTGATACTTAGCATTGAATTATGTTCTGCAGAGATGTCTCAGAGAGATCGATATACAATGGCATAAGACCCTGTACCTTGGATTATTGAATGTAGAAGAGAACATCCAGTCAGAAAGCGTTAATAGGTAGGATTAGGAAGATAGTCAGTAGGTTTAGGAGGAAGAGTGATTATAGGATTTGGAACAAAAGTTTCTTAGCAATAGGGTTTCGATTAGAGTGTGAATGGAAATGTCAGCACATGTGAAGAGTCAGTCACAATGATGAACTGGGGAAAATATGTAGGAAAGCAATCAATAGAGACATTATGAAATCAGGAAAAGTATAAAGTGAGAGAAAGGATTAGATGTTTTCAACAGGGTTGAATTTGAATATATAATCTTAGGAAGAAACAAATATATTGTCACAAATAGGATTGATTTTTGAGAGCATTAGGCAACTTGGACATGGATGTTTTTAGTAATCCATATTCACTTTACATTTAGGCTTTGGTACAAACATAAGTGTGACCTTTTCTTTTTGTGTCCAAATATTACTGTGATAAAATGTATATGTAGATAAGGTGACATGAGTATTTCTTCCATCATTTCTGAGACCAATAATTTGAAGACGTATAAATTAGTATTGGGTTTACAAAGAGGTGTACCCTGTGTCTATGAATATAAAGAAAAAGCATGAATAGACTGTACAGTGAATAAATAATATAACTGGTTTCACTTTAAATCATGGATTGAATTGATATCTGAAAATATATAAGAAATATTATATTGATACAAAATCATTCATTCCAACCAGTTATACATCTAATGGTAATATTGGGGTTATGGATTATCATGAAGGGTGTGTGAGTTTTGCTTCAAAAGTGATTATGGAAATCGAAAATAATGTATTTGGAAAGAAGTCTCATGAGAAGACCAGTCAAGAAACATGGAGGAATACATGTGTTTCGAAGCAGAAAATGATTGAAAGTGAAACAAATGCCTATAATTTTGTAACTTGTGGATGAAATATATATCTTATAATGTGCATAAACTGAAGAAATAGTAAAATACCAGTGGTGAATAAGAATGAACATAAAAATACACATCATGTCCCATAGGAATCTACTTGCATTAATGAGAAACTGGGTCAATTATTGTAGAAATATTAGGATTTGTATTCATGATTCACTGAAGTTAATTTTCAGTAATAGGAAACAAATAGTATTTCAGGTGGTTGAATATTTCCGAGAATAATCTTGTGAAATGTTGACTATAAATCCTCATACATGAACTAGAATGAAATTAAGGAGTGTATAATAAGACACATATATTTAATATTTTAAAACATCTGGAGTGTGTATACACACACACACACACACACACATTAAAAAGTAGTAGTATATATGCCAATCGAAATTCATCATGAAATATATATCATCCACAGATCGAAAAATATTCATTTTCCTGAACATGGAATTATGTATAATATTGTTCAACTAGGAAGCTCACACAGAGGATGAATTTTCAGATCCCACAGTGTTTAGGAGGAGTGATCACTTCTCACAATTTGTATCTGCCAAGTCAGACACCTGACAAGAATGTACGTGTGATACCAGGTAGGATTCTATATATGCATATAAAAATAGATGTGCTGAATAGGCTAAATAGAATGGGAGAGAGGAATTCACATATTTGTTAACTTTAAAAACACATGGAGAACTATATCAATTACAAATTGACTAGATTTATAACACCAACACTTTGTCACGCAAAAGCCGTGTCCAACTATACACTATGCCTCCTCTGATATGCTTGTATTTCTATTCTGTTTGAGTTATTTTTCTCCATCATATTAGGATTAGTAGTCAGAGTATAGTAGGTTATGGGTTAGTGTCAGGGATTCAGTATTTCAAGTAGAAAATAGGAAAATGAATCTAATAAGCATGAAAATATGTGCTACAAAAAATATTCCCACTCTCATCCAGAAGAATGCCTTGAAATTATCTTCGCCCATAGTATGACACAATTAGAGGAGAAGAGTTAGAAAATATGTGAATACATATCTGGACTGGAAAATGCTCAGCATTACACAACTATGGAGGTGGTAGAACAGTTTCCAAAAGTAAAGGACAGTGTAAACCCTCCACAAACATGGAGCTATGCTGGCCTAAAGACTTCTTGAGAAACTGCCTCTGAGTTTGGGTAGTTGAAATATATGTTGTTGTCAGGAGCTTAACTTCCTTTGTAGTGAGACCATCAAAGTTTGGTCTGCATCTATGTGACCTGGAGGACATGGTTTCTTATTTTCCAATGAACATGAGGCTGCAGTGCTGAATTCACTCTTTGTAGCTAAACTGTGGTCACTGGGGGCTAAGTGTCTCCCCATGTGGACTTTGAAGCCATTTGGTCATCCTCCACTTTTCCTGGTGTTTCTTGCTGCTGCACTGGGTGTTTTGTATTTGCTTCACGACATACAAGGAATTCAACTGGGAAACAGTGCTGGAGGGAGTCCTGTAACATGTGGTGGGTCAGGGTCTGCAGGAGAATGCCCCAACTTGGCTTCTATCCCACATTGCTCTCCCCCATGACCATACCAACCTGATTCTGAACATTGCCCTGAAACCTCTCCATATTACAAGATGCCATTTCATATAATGGTCTGATGGCTGCACGAAGTCAGTCACAAGCAATTTGGAAGCCAATGTAATATCCACATGGCCACACCACAAATGTATTATCACACACCTGCACACCACTGCTCTAGGCCCACTACTCAGCACGCTCTAACTTACTGGCATCTCTGTTCTACACCATTTTCAAGAAACCCAGTAAATCAAGGCACTGTCTGGTACACTCATGATCAGCAATGGGACATCCAATGGTTATCCAGTGCCACCTGGTCATTGGGAATTTCAAAAATTTTTTGATATTTATCTATCCATTTTTCAAGAATGAAGTTGAAGGCACTTTGGGGTTTCCATTCATCCCAGAACCATTAAATGGTGAGGAAGCTCATTTCAATGAAAGCTCTGAGGAACTCTCACAGGCAAGGCTTCTCAGAGTGTGCCCAAAAGGTCACATGAAGCCAGGCCCTTTAAGGTCTATAATGTGAGGTCCTTGTGTGTTTTGACTCTTAACTGTGGCTGCCAAGTTTTTCAGAATAAAATCATGTGATATCCTTGCTGAGATTCTCAGTGCTCTGTTGAAAGCTTTCCTGGGCCTAGATCTCAGGTTTCAAGGGCGACTCTTATGCATGGCCTCCTACAATCCCAACACAACTCATGGCAATACTTCTCTGAGGTCAGTTTCAGAACTCAGTTTCTAAGGGGAATCACACCAGAGTTCAAGCCCATGTGGACCCAGTCATCTATTCCAAACGCCACAAAAATGACCACATTTAAAACCAAAACATTCCCACATTGCCCTTATCTTTAACCATATAAACACTCATCATTAACTCTGGCTGCAGGTTTCCAAGAGTGGCGCAGCCCAAGACAGTGTCCAAATAATGCACCCTTGCCCCTGATATGTCCAAAGTAAGGGTGGCCTGTTCACCCTTCTTATGAACCAGGAGTGATCAAATAGGCCTGCCATAAATACTGCTCTGCTTCTCCAATTTGAGGCCTACTGACTGTCAGGTATAGATTCTTTATGTGATTTGGCATCATGAGACAACCCAAGCAGTTCTGCAGGAATTTGAAGAACTCATTTGATCCAAAGGATCCCTATTCTCACTTGATGGAGGTCAGGAACCAAACAGAAGAAGGCAAGAGACTTCATCCACAATGACAGATTTTTTGCCATTTTGGTTTGGATGCACACATGGGATCTTCTTTAGATCTATCAGGAGCTGAGAATTTTAGCCACAGCCTCAAACAGGGCCTAGTGTCTGATTAAGACACATCCCTTTCCAGAGCAATTAAGCAAAGAGCCACAGGTGATGCCCATTCATTTCCATTTGAAAACTATTTCTTCAGGCTTCACAAAGGGGTGGCCTGAGGCAAAGACCTTCCTGACATTCAAGGCAACAGAAACATAGATAAGCAAATGGAGCCAAGCAGGGTTTCTCCACTGAGACTTTACTGGTCACACTGGTATCTGAGTTTTCTGAGATGTTCCCATTCCCTTCAGCTATCAAGGACATGGCCATGTCACAGAGTTTGGAGGTGGTACATATCTTGAACAATAAACCATGATACTATTCTGGAGAGTGGCCAGAATTCAGGAAGAAAACAGCAACTTAGGAAGTTAGTAGGTGTTTCCCATCCATAAGGCAAGCAACAGTCCATTAATCAATTGTGCAGGATGAATGCTGTGAATCTTTCTACTAGACAGGACACCTCCATTGATGCATTCTCGTTTCTAATGTCTAAAACCACGGACACAGTGGCTACACAGACATAGAAACACTCGCCTTGTCTAAAGACTTACTAGAAAAAGTCGACTGCAAACCAAACCAACCACCTTTCCTACCTATTCTCAGAACATGAAACAAAACCACAAACTCACACCCACAACCAAAAAGGCACCTCCTTCCCAAAAATAGGTCTTTAACTATCTGGAGTGTCCTCTGACTGGTGGGCCATACTATGTTCCACTCGAAATGGCCTGTCTGGTCTCAGATCTTGTCTCCTTGGCCAACTCTGTTATTCTGGGAGGAGCCAGTGGTTAGCCACAACCTGCTGTCTCAAGAAAGGCCCCTCTTCAGAGCTCTACTGGCATTTGGCCATCCTCACATCAGTAGGTACCAAGAAGGTCTGACTCTGTACTTGGTAAATCCAAACAAGTGAGCCCACTGGGACTGGGACTGGGACTGGCTCTTGATGCCTGGCTTCTTGCATCCCAATTTCAGAGAGTTCCATCACCAAGAAAATGAGATATGTCACTTTCTTTGGAACTGAATGAGGCCACTGCCTTGGCAACAACTTTGTCCTAACACTTGCTTACAATGGTCCCATGAGTTGGAGGGTGCCTCTACTTCCTGTGACAATTTGACTAGTTAGAATGGTATATCAAAATAGACACCATGGAACAGCTCTCCACGAAGGCCTGGTTAGGTCCATCTTCTCTACATTAAGAAGAGAGAGTCTGATGCATACACATCCCTTCGTCCTGTGCAGGTTGTTTGCCATGGAAGATGGCTTTTGCTCATTCAGGTCCTTCATAGCTGCCTACATCTTCTCCAGGGATAATTTCTACATCGAACTTTGAGGTTCTCAGCAGTTGGAAGATCACCTACATCCCTTATTGAAAGAATAGCCCTGTCCCTGCTCTTTTGTAATGTTAGATTGAGGCAACAGTGTATGGTTAGGGTTAATAACAGGTTCGATTTGGGTTAGGAATCATTCTGCGGGATGAATAATGGTATTGGGAACCTGCAATATATAGAAATATAGTGGTTAAATATAAGTATGGAAACAGAAATCTAGGTAAGATTTGAAGCTCAGAAGTGCATTGGGCAATAGATTGGGACACGTAGCTTTGAATTACGTTCTGCATACATATTTCAGAAAAATCGATATACAATGGCATAGGACCTTGTACCTCGGATGATTGAATGTAGTAGAGTACATCCACTCAAAAAGGGATAGTCGATAGGATCAGGAAGATAGTCAGTATGTTTCGGAAGAAGATAGAGTATAGGATTTGGACCAAAGTTCATTAGCAATAGGGTTTTGGTTAGAGAGTGAATGTCAATGTCATCACATGTGAAGGGTCAGTCACAATGTTGAACTGGGAAAAATATGTAGGAAAGTAGATATCAATAGAGACATTAGGAAATCAGGCAAAGTATAAAGTGAGTGAAAAAACTAGACATTTCCAACAGTTTTGAGGTTGAATATATAATCTTAGGAAGAAACAAAAATGTGGTCACCAATAGGATTGACATTTGAGAGCATTAGGCAACCTGGATATGGATGTTTTTAGTAATCCATCTTCAGTTTCCATTTAGGCTTTGGTACAATCATACGTGTGACTTTTGCATTTTGTGTCCAGAATATTACTGTGGTAACATGCATATGTAGATCAGGTGACATGAGTATTTCTTCCACCATTTCTGGGAGCAATATTTAGAAGAAGAATAAATTAGTATTGGGCATACTAAGAGGTGTACCCTGTGTCTATGAATATAGAGATAATGCATGAATAGACCATATAGTGAATAAATAATATAACTGGTTCCACTTTAAATAATGGATTAAACTGATATCAGAATATATATAAGAAATACTATATTGATATGAAATCATTCCTTCCAACCAGTTATACATCTAATGGTGATATTATAGTTATGGTTTATCTTAAAGTGAGTGTCAGTTTTGCTTCAAAAGTGATAAAGGAAATCAAAAATAATGTATTTGGAAAGAAGTCTCATGATAAGACCAGTCAAAAAACCTGGAAGAATCCATGTGTTCTGAAGCAGGAAGTGATTGAAAGTGAAACAAATGCCTATAAGTTTGCTAACTTGTGGATGAAATATGTATCCTATGATGTGCATAAATTGAAGAAATAGTAATGTACCAGTGTTGAATTAAAATAAATTTCAAAATACACATCATGTCACATAGGAATGTACTTGCATTGATGTTAAACTGGGTCAGTTACTGTAGAAGTATTAGTATTTGTATGCAACATTAACTGAAGTTAGTTTTTAGTACTGCAAACAATATGTATTTCAGGTGGATGAATATTTCTGAGAATGATCTTGTGAAAAGTTGATTATAAATCCATATACATGAACATGAATGAATTTAGTGAGTGTATATAAGACACATATATTTCATATTTTGAAAAATCTGGAGAGTGTATATATATATACAAAAAAAACACACACAGACAATAAATTAGCAATCGAAATTTATCATGAAATATATATCTTCCACAGATGCAAAATTATTTCTTTTAGAACATGGATTTATGTATAATGTTGTTCTTCTAGGAAACACACCCCTAGGTTAAATTTTCAGTTCCAACAGAGTTTAACAGGAGTGATCATTTCTCACAAATTGTATTTGCCAAATTAGCCTCCTCACAAGAATGTAGGTGTGATACCAGGTAGTGTTCTATATGTGCATTTAAAAATACATGTGCTGAATAGGCTACAGAGAAAGGGAGAGAGGAATTCACATATTTGTTAACATTAAAAACACATGGAGAACTATTTCAATTAAAAATTGACTAGATTTATAACACCTACAATTAATCATGCAAAAAACAAGTCCAACTATACACCATGATTCCTCTGAACTGCTAGTATTCCTATTCTGTTTGTGTTATTTTTCTCCATCATATTAGGAGTAGTAGTCAGAGTTTATTAGGGTATGCATTAGTGTCAGGGATTCAGTATTTCGAATGGAAAATTGGAAAATGACTCTAAAGGGTATGCAAATATGTGCTACACAAAAATGTTCACACTCTCATCCAGAAGATTGCCTTGGCATTACCTTAGTTCCAAGTAAGATACAATAAAGGAGAAAAGTTAGAAAATCTGTAAATACATATCAGGAATAAAAAATGCTCAGGAGTTCACAAACTTGTAGGTGGTAGAGGAGTTTCCAATAGTAAGGTACAGGGTAAACACTCCACAAACATTGAGCTCTGCTTGTGTAAAGACTTCTTGAGAAACTCTCTGAGGTTGGGCTCTTAAAATACATGTTGTTGTCAGGAGCTTCAGCTTCCTTTGTTGTGTGACCATCAAATCTGGGTGTGCAAATATGTGACCTGAAGGACATTGTTTCTAATTTTCCAATGAAAATGAGGCAGCAGTGCTGAATACTCTTTTTGTAGTTAAAATATGGCCACTGGGGTGTAAGTGTCTCCCCGGGTTGACTGTGAAGCCATTTGGTCATCCTCCAATTTTCGTGGTGTTTCTTGCTGGTGCACTGGGAGTTTGGTATTTGCTTCATGAAATACAAGGAGTTCAACTGGGACACAGTGCTGGAGGGAGTTCTGTCACGTGTGGAGGGACACGGTCTGCATGAGAATGCACCAACCAGGATTCTGTTCCACATAGGTTGCCCCTTTGTCCATAGCAACCTGATTCTGAACATTTCCCAGAAACCTATCCATATAACAAGATGCCTTTACATATAAGGGTCTGCTGGCTGTACCCTGTCAATCACAAGGCAATTGGAAGCCAATGGCAGATCCACATGCCCCAACACACATGTTTTTTCACACACCTTCACACCACTGCTCTAGGCCCACTAATGAACAGGCTCCAACTTACTGGCATCACTGTTCTACACAATTTTCATGAAACCCAGTCAGTCAAGGCACTGTCTGATACACTCATGATCAGCAACAGGACATCCAAAAGTTTTCCAGTGCCACCTGGTGATGGGAATTTCAAAAATTTCATGGTATTTATCAAGCCATTTTTCGAGGATAAAGTTGGAGGCTCTGTGGGTTTCAATTCATTCAGGAACCATTAAATGTTGAAGAAGCTCATATCAATGAAAGATCTTGAGAACACTCACAGGCAAGGCTTCCCAAAGAGTGGCCAAAAGGTAACATGAAGTCAGGCCCATTGAGGTATACAATGTGAGGTCCATATGTGTTTTGACTCTCAAGTGTGGCTTTAAAGAATTTCAGAATAAAATCATGTGATATCCAGGCTGAGATTCCCAGTGCTGTGGGCAAAGCCACCCTGCACCTAGATCTCCCTGCACCACAATTAATACCTGAGATGTTGGTTGCATGGCCTAGTAAAATCCAAACACAATTCATGACAATACTTCTCTTATGTCACTTCCAGAATTCAGTCTCTCAGGGGAATCATACCAGAGTTCAAGCCCAGGTGGACCCAGTCATCTGTTCCAAGCACCAAACAAATTACCACAATTCAAAACAAAATGCTCCCACATGCCCCTTATCTTATTTCATGTAGACACTCATCATAACATCTGGATGGAGGTTACCATGAGGGGCACAGCAC
Source organism: Callospermophilus lateralis (assembly GCF_048772815.1). Taxonomy (NCBI): domain Eukaryota; kingdom Metazoa; phylum Chordata; class Mammalia; order Rodentia; family Sciuridae; genus Callospermophilus; species Callospermophilus lateralis. The sequence continues at coordinate 140,787 of NW_027512546.1, read as the reverse complement.
AAGACAGTGTCCAAAATAACCTTTCTTGCCCCTCATTTGCCTAAAGTCAGTGTGGCCTGGATATCCTGACTGTGAACCAGGAGTGATCAAATACGCCTGCCGTTAATACTCCTTGGCTTCTCCAATTTGATGCCTACTGACTGTGGGGTTTAGAATCTTTATGTAAACTGGATTCATGAGAAAACCCAAGCACCTATGGGCTTAACTCTGCAGGGCTTTAAAGAACTCATTTGACCCAAAGGATCCCTATTTTCACTTGATGGATGTCAGGAATCTTAGAGAAGAAGGTGAGAGTCTTCATCCACAATAACTGCTCTTTTGGCCATTTTGGTTTTGGATGCACCCATGGGATCTTTCTTTAGATCCATCAGGTGCTGAAAATCTAAGCCACAGCCTCACACAGGGCCAAGAGGCTGATTCAGACACATCCCTTTCCAAAGCAATTAAGCAAAGAGCAAAACACACACAGACATTATAAAGTGGCAATATATATGCCAATTGAAATTCATGATGAAATATATATCGTCCACAGATCCAAAAATATTAATTTTACTGAACATGGATTTATGAATAATGTTGTTAAACTAGAAAGGTTACCCTTAGGTTGAATTTTAAGATCCAATAGCATTTAGGAGGAGTGATCTCTTGTCATAATTTGTATCTGCCATGTCAACCACCTCACAAGAATGTATATGTGATACCAGGTAGGATTCTATATGTTTATATAAAAATACATGTGATGAATAGGCTACAGAGAAAGGGATAGAGGAATTCACATATTTATTAACTTAAAAAACACAAGGAGAACTATTTCAATTAAAAATTAACTAGATTTATAACACCTACCCTACATAATGCAAAAGGAAAGTCCAACTATACACCATGCCTCTTCTGAACTGCTTGTATTTCTATTGTGTTTGTATGCACTGTGGGTTTCAAGAACCATTAAATGTTGAGGAAGCTCATTTGAATGAAACTCTGGAGAACTCTCATAGGCAAGGCTTCCCAAAGAGTGACCAAAAGGTTAGATATAGCCAGGGCCATTGAGGTCTACAATGTGAGGTCCATGTGTGTTTTGACTCTCAACTATGGCTACCAAGTCTTTAAGAATAAAATCATGGGATATCTTGGCTGAAATTCTCAGTGCTCTGTGGAAATCCACCCTCGTCCTTGATCTTAGTTTCCAAGGGCGACTCTCATGCTTGGCCTCCTAAAATATCACCACAATTCATGGCAATACTTCTCTGAGTTCAGTTCCAGAAGTCAGTCTCTAAGGGGAATCACACAAGAATTCAAGCCCAGGTGGACCCACTCATCTCTTCCAACCGTCACACAAATGACCACAATTAATACCAAAACACTCTCACATGGCCCTCCTCTTCTTCTATAAAGGCACTCATCATAACATCTGGCTGGAGGTTTCCATGAGGGGCACAGCCCAAGACAGTGTCCCAAATAAGCTCCCTTGCCACTCATTTGCCTAAATTCAGGGTGGCTTGGACACCCTTCTTGTCCACCAGGAGTGATCTGAAAGGGTAAAATAAATTGAAATTAAAGTGTAAAAGTTGAAGTGTAAAAGACTGGGTTTTGTAAAGTTTCTAAGCTGCAAGGCCTGAGTTAAAATGTAAAGGACCAGGTATTGTTAAGTTCCTATGCTACATGCAAAACCTGAAATTCCTGTAGCTTGTAGTACAATTCCCGACTGCCCAGTAAATATTCCCCCTGACCGCCTGGTTATTTAATAACCTAGGACCCTGTGTGGCCTGGCACATAGGCATTGCAAGGCCTAAAGCAATCTGTTTGAATGTGTATCTCGCTTTAGAACTGACCTATCACTCCTGCCTCACCTGTTCCTGCCAATGAGTGAACTAATCATGTTTAGGAATTGTTGTTTGATTTTTCTGCGGTGTATGTTGATTTCTTAAAGGAGACTGTGATATATGTAAAGTCCCGCCCTCCCCAAAAAGTGTACTTAAGCACTGCTCAACCCCTGCTCGGGGCTCTGGGCTGCTCTCCGTTCTTGAGTGAGCACGTAGCCCCAGCATGCTGGATTGGATCCTCAATGAATGCCTTTTTCTGTTGCATGAGCTGTGGTCTCTTGGTGGTCTCTTCCTCCGACGTTCACCGGATCCTTACATTTGGTGCGTTGGCCGGGAATCACGCAGCATAGGACAAGGACACCCCAACAGACCCCTCTGGGGGTAAGTAAGGCGCTTCTTTCCATTTTTCCTTGCGATCGCTCAGAGCTTTTTGTTCAGGTTCCGTTTTTCCGTTTTTGGTTTGGGTTGGCAGAGTGGCTGCCAGCGGAGAACGTAAGTTCCCCCTGTCAGTGGTGGACAAACGTGTCCTAAAGCCACAGACCACATCCTCGCAAGGGATGCCTTGGAGGACTCAGGGAGTGATGGATGTGCCCTCATTGGGTGAGGAGGGACGGATGAGCCCACATTAGGTGACTCTGCTGCCAACCCATCATATCTTGCTGGCTACTTTTTTCTCTCAGGTTGAATTCACTGTCTGTCTTTGTGGTCTAACCCATCAGGTTTTGCCAGTTACTAGGTTCTAATCTTTACTTCTGAACTCGTGTTAAATGTTACCTGTGTGTACATGTTTGTGTCACGTTTGTATTGTCCTTGTCTCTGTTTGAGAAACTCTCATTATGGGACAAAGCCATTCCATGCCTCTGTCCTTGAAGCCTTTCCTGGTCCCTGCCTCCAATCCGACACCGTCACCCAGGATCCTATCACTCAAACCTTCTACTCCTTCCCCTCTTCCCTCCATTCTCCCTGAGTCACAAGATTGTAGATCTTGGGGTTGTGAACAAACGGGAGCTGCATGATGGTCTTTGTGTGTCTTTTTATCTGAGTTTCTGTTAAATGTGATGGCATTGTTTGGACCGATGCAGAGTCCCGAGTTCCAACCTGCCTTACATATGTGGAAGTTACTTTAGCTAAATTTTAAACTAATGCTTCTCCTGTGAGGGACCAAAAGTCAATAGAACCGCCAGTTTTTCTGTTCTCACCTTTTGCACCTCTCTTAGCTGTGTTTTAAAGAACTTTGATAAACTTTACTCCCCTTTGTTAAGCAAGAATACGGAAGCAGTGATTTTTTTTCTTCCCGTAGTTGGCTTGAGCATGCCCACTGCAGAGGGAAATGTCTGGGGTCAAAGAACTTTGATATCTCGCTTAAACTTTTCTCAAAACCCTGTCCTCATTATTAAATTGGCATTAATTGGCTTTGGGATGGGAAACCAAGCCTTCAGTCATAAATTTTGACTCCCCAGAGGGGACTTTAAATAAACCCCACTCTGCCCTCTTGGGGAAGCCTAGCACTCAAAACAACTGCAAGCAGAGGATGAAATTTTTGGGAGCTGACTACTGCAAAGTTGGGAGACATAGAATATGCCTGGTGCCTGGGGTCAAAGCAAACCAGAGGAACTAATCCTGTAAGTAAATGGTGAGGCTAAGGGACTCCCAGCAGCTGACAGAGCCATTTTGCTGTGGGGAACTCCCTTATTCCTTACGTGCACTTTAAGGATTTCTCCACCTCTGTTTACTTAACAAAAGGGACAATGAATGCATTAATATGTTGATATTATAGATTTTTTCTTGGGGATGATCTAGGGTGAATGTGTATCTAAAAATGATTTTTTTTTTATTTTAACCATCTCGTATCTAAATGGGTTTCTAAAGCATTGCACTATGTTACAGTTAAAAGTTGGGTTTAAACAATTGTTTAGTTTGATTTCAGGTAGTTCATGCTAGGAAACTTAAATACTTAGGATAAAAAATAATTAAAGAGTTTTAATTTTGAACTAGGCAGCCTGAAAAAATTTCACTAGATATACCAGTGCATTAACTTGGGAAGAGATAATAAATTATGATATGGTATCTATTCCCATCAGTGTGTAAGATTTTAAAAAATGGTACTAAATTAAAACGTTGGTCTGGCTTATTGAAATGACATTAATTAGCAACAGTCTTGGAAATTTTTAAAGCTTAATTTCGGATACACATGGTAGTGTGTGGTTCTTTTTAAAAAATTTTCAGCCAATTTAATGTAACTTAATACTATTAGAAACTTCATAACAAAGAAAGGGGCTTAACGATCCTATAGAAACTTCTTCTGATGGTGGCTTTAATATTATCAAAAAATGATCCTATTTTCAGTTTTGTGTGAGCAAATTTTTCTAGTGTAGAAAAATCTAAAGATATAAAATTTTGAGAATTACATCTTAAACTTGCATCAAAATTTTCAACATCCAAACCTGGAAATTATGACTTATAGCTAAAATGCCTTAGGCCTGAGGTTTCTGCTACGAATTCCAGTCTTTTCAGTTTTCCAGACCTCAGCAAGGACTTAAGTTGATATGCAAATAAAAGAAGCCTGCAGCACTCAGCAGGAGACAGATAAACAAGAGTAAATGTGTCTTTTTACCTGAACTCAAACTAGACCTAACCAAAAAATTATATTATACGGTATTTACTAATTACTGGCCAGTCATCTTTTTTAGGACTCTTGCTTTTCTTAGATTCTGTATTTTTTTTTTGAACTCATGATCTTGATTCTGCTGATGGGTTAATGTTTTCTGATCAGTTCTATTTTTGATCGACTCTGGAGTTTTTAGCATTTCAATGGAGATTTCACCTGAAAAAGCTACAAGGCTTTTATTATTGTGTTATGTGTTACATTTGTGTTACGTGTTGTATGTTGGTATGTCTGTATGTGTGTATGTCCATATATCATGCAGTGATATGACAATTGACAGATGAGGAGCACTCATGAAAAATTTAAGAATGTATCCAAATGTCTTTGATTCACGTGATTCATATGTTTTAATTCAAATTGGGTAAACAGATAAAAATAAAGATGTCTTTAAAATTAGGCCAATAAGTTTTCTAGGTTTTCAAAAAGGCCCTAATAAAATGTAGATGTCTATAAAATAATCTGCCTAAATTCAGAAATTTACAAGTATTGTATTGAAATGTGAACAGAAAGAGGTTAGTAGATGAAAAAGAGAAACTAAAAGGTTCCAGATATAGATCTAATAGAGGAAAAATGTGTTTCTGGATAAGAGAGTCTATATGATTAAGTAATTAAAGGGGTTTAAGTAAATAATAAAAAAAGGTTTGTGTAACTTGGTTATATGTGTAAGTTTTGAGCAAGTAATCTTAAAAAAATAAACAGCTGGTAAAACAAGTACTGTTTTTATAAAATTGTGCCATGTTATTTCTTTAAAATCTAAACTTGTTTAATACAAAAACATCAATGTAATTGTGGTGTTAATGTGTTCATATCTTCCAGGTATACAAGTCTGTAAGGTAGAAGCTTCCAAAGACCATTGTATCAAGCTGGTGTTCTAAGGTTGTATGGTAATTCTAGGCTTAAAAGAAAAACATGTTGGAGATTTATGTATATCATTTGTGTTCTATAATTGGACTTGTTATCAATAAGATATGTACAGTTCCATGTTACTTTTTACACTGAGATGCAATTTAAAAGTATTTTTAACTTAATGAGAGCCAAATCTGTGAAGGTTTTATTGTAAACACAAAGGTAATACCCATTCATTTCCATGTGAAAACTGTTTTCTTCAGGCTTCACAAAGGGGTGTCCTGAGACAAAGACTTTCCTGATATTCAGGGCAACATAACAATAGGTAATCAAAAGGCCCAAAGCAGGGTTTCTCCACTGAGACTTTACTGGCTACACTGATATCTGAGTTTTCTGAGATGCTTGCCATTCCCTTCAGCTATCCAGTATATGGCCATGTCACAGATCTTGGAAGTGGTTCATATATTGGACACAAAATCATGAGCCTATTCTGGAGAGTGGCCAGAATTCAGGAAGAAAACAGGAACGTAGGAAGATAGTTGGTGTTGCCCATTGATAAGGCAAGCCACACTCCATTTATAAATTGTGCCGGATGAATGCTGGGAAGTTTTCTCCTTGAGAGGATACACCCATTGAGGCATTCTCTTTTCTAATGTCTACAACCACGGACACAGTGGGATACACAGACCTAAAAACACTCGCCTTGTCAAAGGACTAACTAGAAACACTCCACTCCAAACCAAACACACCCCCTTTCCTAACTATTCTCAGAACAAAAAAAAAAAAAACCACAAACCCATACCCACAACCACAAAGGCACCTCCTTCCCCCAAGTAGGTCTGGAACTATCCAGAGTGTCCTCTGACCGGAGGGCCATACTATGTTCCCCAGAAATTGTCTGTCCTGTCTCAGATCTGGGCTCCTTGGTCAACTCTGTGAAGTTTTCTGGAGCCAGCAGTGAGCCTCTACCTGTTTTCTCCGGAAGGGCCGCTCTTCAGAATTTTTCTGGAATTTGGCCATTCTCACATAAGTAGGTACCACAAAAGACTGACTCTGTCCTTGGAAAATCCAAACAAGTGAGAACACTGGAACTGGTGCTGGGACTGGGTCTTGGTGCCTGGCTTCCTGGAACCCAAATTTGGAGAGTTCCATCAATAAGGATGTGAGGTGAGGTCACTTTCTTTAGTAACTGAATGAGGTCACTGCCTTGGCAACCAATTTGTCCTAACATTTGCTTCCTAAGGTCTCATAACATGGAGGATGTCCCTACTACCTGTGACACTTTCACAAGTTAGAATAGTATAGAAACCATAGTCACCTGGGAACAGCTCTCCACAAAGGCCTAGTTTGGTTCATCTCCTCTACCTTAAGAAGAGAGAATCTGATTCAGACACAACCCTTCATCCTGACCAGGTTGTTTGCCATGGAAGATGCCTTTTGCTCTATCATGTCCTTCATAGCTGCCTACATCTTCTCCAGGGATCATTTCTGCATGGAACTTTGAAGTTTTCAGCAGGTGGAAGATCCCCTGCATTCCTGTATTGTAAGACCAAACCTTTCCCTGCTTTTCTGAACACTTAGATTGAGGGAACAGTGTATGGTTAGGGTTAATAATATGTTCAATTAAAACCAAAATACTCCCACATGGCCCTCATTTTCTTCCATGTAGACATTCATCATAACCTCTGGCTGGAGGTTTCCATAAGGGGCGCAGCCCAAGACAGTGTCCAAAATAAGTTCCCTTTCCCCTCATTTTCCTAAAGTCAGGGTTTCCTGGACACCCTTCCTGTAAACCAGGATTGATCAAATAGGCCTGCCAGTAATACTGCTCTGTTTCTTCATTTTGAAGCCTACTGACTGTGAGGTATAGATTCTTTATGTGATTTGGAGTCATGTGACAACCCAAGCACTGCTGCAGGGCTTTGAAGAACTCATTTGTCTCAAAGGATCCCTCTACTTACTTGATGGAGGTCAGGAACCTAACAGAGGAAGCAAGAGACTTCATCCACAATGACTGATCTTTTTGCCATTTTGGTTTTGGATGCACACATGGGATCTTTCTTTAGATCCATCAGGTGCTGAAAATCAAAGCCACAGCCTCTCTCAGAGCCGAAAGGATGATTCAGACACATCCCTTTCCAAAGCAATTAAGCAAAGAGCCACAGGTGATGCTCATTCATTTCCAATTGAAAGCAGTTTTTTTCAGGCTTCACAAAATGGTGGCCTGAGGAAAAGACCTTCCTGACATTCAGGTCAACAGAACAGTAGGTTAGCAAAAGGCACAAAGCAGGGTTTCTCTACTGAGACTTTACTGGTCACACTGATATCCGAGTTTTCTGAGATGCTCCCAATTCCCTTTATCTATCCAGTACATGGCCATGTCACAGAACTCGACAGATGTCCATATCTTGGACAAAAACACATGAGCCTATTCTGGAGAGTGGCCAGAATTCAGGAAGAAAACAGGAACTAAGGAAAGAAGTAGGTGTTGCCCATATAAGGCAAGCCACAGTCCATTCATAAATTGGGCAGGATGTGTGCTGAGATGCTTTCTACTAGACAGGACACATCCATTGATGCATTCACTTTTCTAATATCTACAACCACGGAAAAAGTGGGAAACACAAACATAGAAACACTCGCCATGTCAAATGACTTACCAAAAACAGTCCACTCCAAACCAAACATACTGCCTTTCCTACCTATTCTCAGAACATGATACAAAACTACAAATTCACACCCACACCCACAAAGGCACCTCCATTACCCAAGTAGGTCTGTGACTATCCAGAGTGTCCTCAGACTGGTGGGCCTTACTCTGCTCCCTCGAAATGGACTTTCCTGTCTCAGATCAGGTCTCCTTTACCAACTCTGTAAAGTTGTCAGCATCAATCAGTGAGTCACTACCTGCTTTCTCAGGAAAGGCCCCTCTTCAGAGCTTTCCTGGCATTTAGCCATCCACACATCAGTATGTACCAAGAAAGACCGACTTTGTCCTTGGTAAATCCAAACAAGTGAACCCACTGGGACTGGGACTGGGACTGGCTCAGAGTGCCTGGCTTCCTGGATCCCAAGTTCAGAGAGTTCCATCACCAAGGAAGTGAGGTAGGTCACTTCCTTCAGGAACCGAATGAGGTCACTATCTTGGCAACCACTTTATCCTAAATTTGCTTCCAAGGGTCCCATGAGAGAGAGGCTGCCCCTACTTCCTGTGTCACATTCACAAGATAGAATGGTATATCAACCATAGGCACATGTTAACAGCTCTCCACACAGACCTGGTTTGGTCCATCTTCTCTACATTAAGAAGAGAGAGGCTTATTCAGACACATCGCTTCATCCTGACCAGGTATTTTACCAAGGAAGATATCTGTTGCTCTCTCAGGTTCTTCATAGCTGCCTACATCTTCTCCAGGGTTTATTTCTGCATGGAACTTGAGGTTCTCAACAGGTGGAAGATCCCCTATCTACCTGTATTATAACACCAACTCTGTCCCTGCTCTTCGTAAAGTTAAATTGAGGGAACAGTGCATGGTTAGGGTTAATAGCATGTTCGATTTGGGTTAGGAATCATTCTGTGAGATGAATAATGGTATTGGGAACCTCCGATATTACAAGCATATATAGGTCTAATATAAGTATGAAAACAGAAATCTAGGAAAGATTTCAAACCCAGATGAACATTGGGCCCTTGATTGGGATACTTAGCTTTGAATTATTTCCGCAAAGTTGTCTCAGATAAATCGATATACAATGGTATAGGACCTTGTACCTTGGATGACTGAATGAGGAAGAGATCGTCCAGACAAAAAGAGATAGTTCGAAAAGTTATTTAGATATAGGGTTTTGGTTAGAGAGTGAATGTAAATGTCAGCATATGTGAAGAGTCAGTCACAGTGATGAACTGGGGAAAATGTGTAGGAAAGCAGATATCAATAGAGACATTAGGAAATCAGGGAAAGTACAAAGTAAGTGATAGGATAAGATGTTTTTAACATGGTTGAGTTTGAATATATAATCTTAGGAAGAAACAAATATGTAGTCACCAATAGGAATGATATTTGAGATCATTAGTTAATCAGGACATGGATGTTGTTAGTAATACATGCTCACATTAAATTTAGGCTTTGGTACAATCATAAGGGTGTCCTTTGCATTTTTTGTCAGGAATATTACTGTGTTGAAATGTAAATGTATATCAGGTGACTACAGTATTTCTTCAACTATTTCTGAAAGCAACATTTTAAGACTTATAAGTTAGTATTGGGGACACAAGTACGTGTACCCTGTGCCTATGATTATAAAGATGATGCCTTAATAGACCATACTGTAAATAAATAATATAACTGGATCAAACTTTAAGTAATTGATTGAATTGATATCTGAAAATATATAGGAAATCTTATATTGATATACATAAGTTCATTCTAACCAGTTATACATCTAATGGTAATTTTAGCATTATGGTTTATGATGAAGAGTGTGGGAGTTTTGCTTCAAAAATGATTATGGAAATCGAAAATAATATGTTTGGAAATAATCTCATGCAAAGAACACTCAAGAAACATGGAGGAATACATATGTTCTGAAACAGCAAGTAATTGCAAGTGAACCAAATGCGTACAGATTTGTGAACTTGTGGATGAAAAGTATTATCCTATGATGTCCATGAACTGAAGAAATTGTAATGTACCAGTGTTGAATAAAAATGAACTTCAAAATACACATCATGTCCCATAGGATTTTACTTGCATTGATGTTAAACTGGGTCAGTTACTGTACAAATATTAGTATTTGTAAGCACCATTCACCAAAGTTAGTTTTCAGTACTGGGAAATAAATATGTATTTCATGTGGATGAATATTTCTGAGAATAATCTTGTGAAAATTTGATTATAAATCCACATATAGGAACATGAGTTAAATTAATGAGTGTATAATAAGACACATATATTTCATATTTTGAATAATCTGGAGAAAATATATATATATATATATATATATATATATATATATATATATATATATATAGATACAAACACAGACATTAAAATGTAGTAATATGTATGCCAATCAAAATTCATTATGAAATATATATCATCCTCATATCCAAAAATATTCTTTTTACTGAGCATGGATTTATGTATAATGCTGTTCATCTAGGAAATTCACCAATACGTTGAATTTTCAGTTCCATCAGTATTTAGGGGGAGTGATCTCTTCTCACAATCTGTATCATCCTAAAACAGCAAGCTCACAAGAATGTACGTGTGATACCAGGTAGGATACTAAATATGCATAATAAATTTCATGAGATGAATAGGCTACAGAGAAAGGGAGACAGAAATGTACATATGTGTTAACTTTAAAAACTCATGGAGAAGTATTACAATAAAAAGTTGACTAGATTTATAACACATACACTTGATAAAGCAGAAGGCAAGTCCTAGTATACACCATGCCTCCTATGTACGGCCTGTATTTCTATTCTGTTAGGTTTCTTTTTCTACATCATATTAAGATTAGTAGTCAGAGTCTAGTAGGGTATGGGTTAGTGACAGGGATTCAGTATTTCTAATGGAAAATAGGAAAATGAATCTAATGTGTATGCAAATATTTGCTAGACAAAAATCTTCCCACTGTCCTCCAAAACAATGCCTTGATATTTCCTTCGCCACAAGTAATACACAATTAGTGGAGAAGAGTTTGAAAATCTGTGAATATATATCTGGAAAAGAAAATGCTCAGGGGTTCACAACCTTGGAGGTGGTAGAGGAATTTCCAAAAGTAAGGTACAGGGTAAACACTCCACAAACATGGAACTCTGGTGGCCTAATGAGTTTTTGAGAAACTGCCTCTGAGTTTGGGCCCTTGAAAAATTTGTTGTTGTCAGGAGCTTTAGCTTCCTTTGTATTGAGACCATCAAACCTGGGTTGGCATCTATGTGACCTGGATGACATGGTTCCTTATATGCTATTGAACATGAGGAAGAAGTTCTGAATTTTCCCTTTGTTAGTAAACTAAGGACACTGGGGTCTAAGTGTCTAACCATGTGATCTGTGAAGCCATTTGGTCATACTCCACTTTTCGTGGTGTTTCTTACTGCTGCACTGGGAGTTTGGTATTGGCTTCACGTAATACAAGGAGAAAAACTGGGACACAGTGCTAGAGGGAGTACTCTCACGTGTAGTGGTTGAGGGTCTGCAGGAGAATGCACCAACCAGGCTTCTATCCCAAAAAGCTTGCACCCATGTCCATAGCAACCTGATTCTGAACATTGCCCTGAAACCTCTCCATATAACAAGGTCCCTTTACTTGTAAGGTTCTGCTGGCTGCAACATGTCAGTCACAAGTCATTCGGAAACCAATGGCAGAACCACGTGTCCCCACGACAGATGTTTTATCATACACCTGCCCACCACTGCTCTGGGCCCACTAATCAGCAGGCTCCAACTTTCTGGCACCTCTGTTCTCACCATTTTCATGAAACCCAGTCAATCAATGCAATGTCTGGTACACTCATGATCAGCAACAGATATCCAAAGGTTCTCCAGTGCCATCTGTTCATGGAAATTTAAAAAATTCATGGTATTTATCTAGCCAATTTTCAAGGATGAAGTTGGAGGCACTGTGGCTTTCAATTTATTCAGGAACCATGAAATGGTGAGGAAGCTTATTTCAATTAAAGCTCGGGAGAACTCTCAGAGGCAAGGTTTCCCAAAGAGTGGCCAAAAGGTCACATTAAGCCAGGCCCATTGAGGTCTACAATTGAGGTCCATGTGTGTTTTGACTCTCAACAATGGCTGCCATGTCTTTCTGAATAAAGTCATGTGATATCCTGCCTGAGATTCCCAGTGCTCTTTGGAAAGCTATCCTGAGCCTAGATCTCAGTCTCCAAGGGCAACTCTCATATGTGGCCTCCTAAAATCCCAACACAATTCATGTCAATTCTTCTCTGAGTTCATTTCAGTCTCTAAGGGGAATCACTCCAGAGTTGAAGTCCATGCGGACCCAGTCATCTCTTCCAACCACCACACAAATGACCACAATTAAACCAAAACACTCCCACATGGCCCTCATCTTCTTCAATATAAACTCTCATCATAACCTCTTGCTGGAGGTTTCCATGAGGGGCGCAGCCTAAGGAAGTGTCCAAAATAAGCTCACTTGCCCCTTATTTGCCTAAACTCAGTGTGGCCTGGAAACCCTTTCTGTGAACCAGATGTGATAAAATAGGCCTGCCATTAATACTGCTCTACTTCTCCAATTTGAGGCCTACTCTCTGTGGGGCATAGATTCTTTATGTGAATTGGGGTCATGAGAAAATCAAGCACCTATGGGCTACCCTCTGCAGGGCTTTGAAGAACCCATTTCAGTGAGTCGAGGAATTGGACCAAATGTTCTTTAGATATAGGGTTTTTGTTAAAGAGTGAAAGTAAATGTCAGCATATTTGAAGAGTCAGTCACAGTGATGAACTGGGGAAAATGTGTAGGAAATCAGATATCAATAGAGACATTAGGAAATCAGGCAAAGTACAAAGTGAGTGATAGGATAAGACATTTTTAACAGGGTTCAGATTCAATATTTAATCTTAGGAAAAAACAAATATGTAGTCACCAATAGGAATGATATTTGAGATCATTAGTTAATCAGGACTTGGATGTTGTTAGTAATACATGCTCACTTTCAATATAGGCTTTGGTACAATCATAAGTGTGTCCGTTGCATTTTGTGTCAGGAATATTACTGTGATAAAATGTGTATGTATATCAGGTGACTAGAGTATTTCTTCCACCAATTCTTAAAGCAATATTTTAAAGACTTATAAATTAGTATTTGGGATACAAATAGGTATACCATCGGTCTATGAATATAGAGATGATGCCTTAATAGACCATACTGTGAATAAATAATATAACTGGTTCAAACTTTAAATAATGGATTGAATTGATATCTGAAAATATATAGGAAATTTTATATTGATATACATAAATTCATTCTAACCAGTTATACATCTAATGGTAATATTAGCATTATGGTTTATCATGAAGAGTGTCTGAGTTTTGCTTCAAAAATGATTATGGAAATCAAAAATAATGTGTTTGGAAAGAATCTTATGAAAAGAACAGTCAAGAAACATGGAGGAATACATGTGTTCTGAAGTAGGAAGTGATTGAAAGTGAACCAAATGCCTATAAATTTGTGAAATTGTGGATGAAAGGATATATCCTATAATGTCCATAAACTGCAGAAATAGTAATGTATCAGTGTGGAATAAAAATGAACTTCAAAATACACATCATGGTCCCATAGGTGTCTACTTGCATTGATGTGAAACTGGGTCAGTCACTGTGGAAATATTACGATTTGTATGCACCATTCACTGAATTTAGTTTTCAGTACTAGGAAATAAATATGTATTTAAGGTGGATGAATATTTCTAAGAATTATTTTGTAAAAATTTGATTATAAATCCACATACACACACATGAGTGAATTTAGAAAGTGTATAATAAGACACATATATTTCATATTTTGGAAAATCTAAAGAGTAGATATCTATATCTATATAGATAGATAGATAGATAGATAATTAGATACTCACATACACAGACATTAAAATGTAGCAATATATATGCCATTCGAAAATCATAATAAAATAGATATCATCCACGTATCCAAAAATATTCATTTTACTGAACATTTATTTATGCATAATACTGTTCATCTAGGAAATTCACCCATAGGTAGAATTTCCAGTTCCATCAGTATTTAGAGGGAGCGATCTCTTCTCACAATTTGTATCTTCCAAAATAAGCAAGCTCACAAGAATGTACATGTGATACCAGGTAGAATTCTAAAGATGCATTAAAAAATACATGTGATGAATAGGCTACAGAGAAAGTGAGACAGAAATTTACATATGTGTTAATTTTAAAAACTCATGGAGAAGTATTACAATGAAAAGTTGACTAGATTTATAACACATACCATTGATAAAGCCGAAGGCAAGTCCAAGTATACACCATGACTCCTATGAAAGGCCTGTATTTCTATTCTGTTAAGTTTCTTTTTCTCCATCATATTTTGATTAGTAGTCAGAGTCTAGTAGGGTATGGGGTAGGGTCAGGGATTCAGTATTTCAAATGGAAAATAGGAAAATGAATCTAATGTGTATGCAAATATGTGCTACACAAAAATCTTCCCACTCTCATCCAGAACAATGCTTTGACATTACCTTCGCCCCAAATAAGAAACAATTAGTGGAGAAAAGTTAGAAAATCTGTGAATACATATGTGGAAAGGAAAATGCTCAGGAGTTCACAAACTTGTAGGAGGTAGAACGGGTTACAAAAAGAGAGAGGGTAAACACTCCACAAACATGGAGCTCTGCTAGCCTTTTTGAGAAACTGCCTCTGAGCTTGGGCAGTTAAAATATATGTTGTTGTCAGGAGCTTTAGTTTCCTTTGTAGTGAGACCATCAATTCTGGGTCTCCATCTATGTGACCTGGATGACATGGTTTTTTATTTTCTAGTCAACATGAGGCAGCAGTGCTGAATTCTCTCTTTGTAGGTAAACTTTGGCCACTGGGGTCTAAGTATCTAACTGTGTTGTCTGAAAAGCCATTTGGTCATTATCCACTTTCGTGGTGTTTTTTACTGCTGCACTGTGAGTTTGGTATTGGCTTCAGGAAATACAAGGAGTTCTACTGGGACACAGTGCTTGAGGATGTACTCTCACGTGTGGTGGGTTACTAAAATGCACCAGTGGGGCTTCAATCCCTCATAGCTTTTCAACTTGACAATAGCAACCTGATTCTGGACATTGGCAGGAATCCTCTCCATATAATAAGATGCCTTTACATACAGTCTGCTGGCTGTACCATGTCAGTCACAAGTGATTTCTAAGCCAATGGCAGATCCACGTGGCCCCACCAGAAATGTTTTTTTCACACACCTACACTCCACTGCTCTAGGCCCACTAGTCTGCAGGCTCCAACTTTCTGGCATCTATGTTCTACACTTTTTCCATGAAACCCAGTCAATCAAGGCACTGTCTGGTACAGTCATGATCAGCAACAGGACATCCAGAGGTTCTCCAGTGCAACCTGGTCATGGTAATTTCAAAAAATTCATGGTATTTATCTAGATATTTTTCAATAATGAAGTTGGAGGCACTGTGGGATTCAATTTATACAGGAACCATTAAAAGGTGAGGAATCTCATTTCAATGAAAGGTCTGGAGAACTCTCACAGGCAAGGCTTCCCAAAGAGTGGGCAAAAGGTCACATGAAGCCAGGCCCATTGAGGTCTACAATGTGAATTCCATGTGTGTTTTGACTCTCAACTATGGCTGACAATCTTTCAAAATAAAATCTTGTGATATCCTGGCTGAGATTCCCAGTGCTCTGTGGAAAGTCACCCTGGGCCTAGATCTCAGTTTCCAATGGCGAATCTCATGCTTGGCCTCCAAAAATCTCAACACAATTCATGGCAATACTTCTCTGAGCTCAGTTCCACAACTCAGTCTCTAAGGGGAATCACAACAGAGTTCAAGCCCAGGTGGACCCAGGCATCTCTTCCAATTGCCACACAAATGACGACAATTAAAACCAAAACACTCCCACAGGGCCCTCTTCTTCTTTTATATAGACACTAATCATAACCTCTAGCTGGAGGTTTCCATGAGGGGCACAGCCCAAGACAGTGTCAAAAATAATCTCACTTGCCCCTCATTTGCCTAAAGTCAGGGTGGCCTGGACAACATTCCTGTGAAACAGAAGTGATCATATAGGACTGCTGTTAATACTGCTCCACTTCTCAAATTTGAGGCCTACTGACAGTGGGGTATAGATTCTTTGTGTGAATTGGAGTCATGAGAAAACGCAAGCACCTATTGTCCAGCCTCTGCAGGGCTTTGAAGAACTCATTTGACACAAATGATCCCTATTCTCACTTGATGGAGGTCATTAATATTACAGAGGAAGGCGAGAGGCTTCATGTACAATGACTGATCTATTTTTCCATTTTGGTTTTGGATGCCCACATGGGATCTTTCTCTAGATACATCAGGTGCTGAAAATCTAAACCACAGGCTCACACAGGGCCAAGAGGCTGATTCAGACAAATCCCTTTCCAAAGCAATGAAGTAAAAAGCCACAGGTGATTCCCATTCATTTCCATTTGAAAACTCTTTTCTTCAGGCTTCACTAAGGTTTGGCCTGAGGCAAAGACCTTTCTGACATTCAGAGCAACAGAACAATAGGTAATCAAAAGCCCCCAAGCAGGGTTTCTCCTAGGAGACTTTCCTGGTTACTCTGATATGTGAGTTTTCTGAGATGCTCGCCATTCCCTTCAGCTATCCAGTACATGGCTATGTCACAGAGCTTGGAGGTGGTACGTATCTTGTACAAAAATACATGATACTAATCTTTAGAGTGGCCAGAATTCAGGAAAAAAATGAGAACATAGGTAGATAGCAGGTGTTGCCCATGGATAAGGCAAGCCTCAGTCCATTCATTAATTGGGAAGGATGCATACTGGGAAGTTTTCTACTAGACAGGACACACCCAATGAGCTATTTTCTTTTCTAATATCTACAAAGAAAAACACAGTGGGATACACAGACACAGAAACAGTCTCCTTGTCAAATGACTTACTAGAAACAGTCCACTCCATACCAAACAAACCTCCTTTTTTACCTATTCTCAGATCATGAGAAAAAACCACAAACACAAACCAACACCCACAAATGCACCTCCTTCTTCCAAGTAGGTCTGTGACTATCTGGAGTGTCCTCTGACTGGTAGGACATACGATGTAACCCAGAAATGGCCTTTCTGTCTCAGATCTGGTCTCCTTCGTCAAATCTGTGAATTTGTAAGGAGGCAGTGGTGAGCCAATTCCTATGCTCTCAGGAAAGACCCCTCTTCAGAGCTTTCTTGGTATTTGGCAACCCTTACATCAGTAGGTACCAAGAAAGACTGACTCTGTCCTTGGTAAATCCAAAGAAATGAGCCCACTGTGACTGCGACTGGGACTGGCTCAGGGTGCCTGGCTTCCTGGATCACAAAATTCAGAGACCTCCATCACCAAGGAAGTGAGGTGAGGTCACTACCTTCAGAAAATGAATGAGGTCACTGTCTTGGCCACCACTTTGTCCTAACAGTTTCTTCCTATTGTCTCCTGACATGGAGGCTGCCCTACTTCCTGTGATACTTTCACATGTTAGAATGGTATAGAAACCATAGTCACCTGGGAACAGCTCTCCACACAGGCCTAGTTTGGTCCAACTTCCCTACATTAAGAATAGAGAGGCTGACTCAGACACATCCTTTCATCCTGACCATGTTGTTTGCCATGGAATATGACTTTTGTTCTCTCAGGTCCTTCATAGCTGCCTGCATCTTCTCCAGGGATAATTTCTGCATGGATTTTGAGGTACTCAGCAGGTGGAAGATCTCCTAACTTCCTGTATTGTAATACCAACTTTTTCCCTGCTCTTCTGTAAAGTGAGATTGAGGGAATATTGTATGGTCAGGGTTAATAGCATGTTCGATTTGGGTTGGAAATCATTCTGCTGGATGAATAATTGTATTGGGAACCAGTGATATTTATAAGAATATAGAGGGAAAACATAAGTATGAAAACAGAAATCTAGGTAATATTTGAAGCCCAGAAGGATTTGGACCCTTGATTGGGATCCTTAGCTTGAGTTATGTTTTGCACCGAGGTCTCAGTTAAATTGATATACAATGGCATAAGACCCTGTACCTCAGATGATTAAATGTAGAAGAGAACATCCAGTCAAAAAGGGATTGTGTGTAGGATTAGGAAGATAGTCAGTAGGTTTAGGAGGAAGAGTGAGTCTAGGATTTGGACCAAATGTTCTTTAGCAATATGGTTTTGGTTAGAGAGTGAATATAAATGACACCATATGTGAAGAGTCAGGCACAATGATGAACTGGGGAAAATATGTAGGAAAGCAGACATCAATAGAGACATTAGGAAATCTGGCAAAGTATAACATGATAGGATTAGAGATTTTCAACAGGGTTGAGGTTGAATACATAATCTTAAGAAGAAACAAATTTGTAGTCACCAATAAGATTGACATTTGAGAGCATTAGGCAACCTGGACATGGATATATTTAGTAATCCATGTTCACATTCCATTGAGGCTTTGGTACAATCATAAGGGTGACCTTCGCATTTTGTGTCCAAAATATTACTGTGATAATATGTATATGAAGATCAGGTGACATGAGTATTTCTTCCACCATTTCTGGGGGAAATATTTTGAAAAGATATAAATTAGTACTGGGGATACTAATAGGCTTACCCTGTGTTCATGAATATAGAGATGATGCATTAATAGACCATAATGTGAATAAATTATATGACTGGTTCCAAATTTAAATAATGGATTGTATTGATATCTGAAAAAATAGAAGAAATCATTTATTGATATACATACATTCATTCCAACCACTTACATATCTAATGGTTATCTTAGGGTTACCGTTTATCATGAATAGTGAATGAGTTTTGCTTCAAAAATGATTATGGAATCGAAAATAATGTGTTTAGAAAGAAGTCTAGTGAAAAGACGAGTCAAGAAACATGGAGAAATATAAGTGTTCTGAAGGAGGAAGTGATTGAAAGTGAACCAAATGTTTATAAATTTGTGAATTTGTGAATGAAAGGATATATTTTATGATGTCTATAAACTGAAGAAATAATAACGTACAAGGTTTGAATAAAAATGAACTTTAATAAACACATCACATCCAATAGGAATCTACTTGCATTGATGTTAAACTTGGTCAGTTACTGTAGAAATATTAGGATTTGTAAGCACCCTTCCCTGAAGTTAGTTTTCAGTACTAGGAAACAAATATGTATTTCAGTGGATGTATATTTCTGAGAATAAACTTGTTAAAAGTTGATTATAAATCCACATATATGAATATGAATGAATTCAGGCGGTGTATAAGAAGACACATATATTTCATATTTTGGTAAATCTGGAGAATATATATATATATAGACACACAAACACACACACATTATAATGTAGCAATATATATGCCAACTGAAATTCATCATGAAAAATAACTCATCCGCATATCCCAAAATATTCATTTTACTGAACAGTAATATATGTATAGTGTTGTTCATCTAGGAAGCTCACTCATGGGTTGAATTTTCTGTTAAAACAGCGTTTAGGAGGAGTGATCTCTTCTCACAATTTGTATCTGCCAATTCAGCCACCTCACAAGAATGTACATGTGAAACCAGGTAGGATTCTATTTGTGCATATAAAAATACATTTGCTTAATAGGCTACAGAGAAAGGGAGACAGGAATTCACATATTTCTTATCTTTAAAAACACATGGAGAATTATTTCAACAAATAATTGACTAGATTTATAACTCCTACCTTATATCATGCAAAAGGTAAGTCCAACTATACACCATGCTTCCTCTGAAATGCTTGTATTTCTATTCTGTTTGGGTTATTTTTCTCCATTATATTAGGATTAGTAGTCAGAGTTTAGTAGGGTATGGGTTAGTGTCAGGGATTCAGTATTTCAAACAGAAAATTGTAAAATGAATCCAATGTTTATGCAAATATGTGCTAAACAAAATCTTCTCTCTCTCATCCAGAACAATGACTTGACATTCCCTTCGCCACAAGTAAGTCAGAATTAGAGGAGAAGAGTTAGAAAATCTGTGAATATATATTTAGAATGGAAAATGCTCAGGAATTCACAACCTTGGAGTTGATAGAGCAGTTTCCAAAAGTAAGTGACATGGTAAACACTCCACAAACATGGAGATCTGCTGGCCTAAACACTTCTTGAGAAATTGCCTCTGAGCTTGGGCACTTGAAATATATGTTGTTTTCAGGAGCTTTAACTTCCGATGTAGTGAGACCATCAAAGCTAGGTCTGCATCTATGTGACCAGGAGGACATGGTTTCTTATTTTCCAATGACCATGAGGCAGCAGTGCTAAATTCTCTCTTTGTAGCTAAATTGTGGCCACTGGGGCTAAGTGTCTCCCCATGTGGACTGTGAAGCCATTTGGTCATCCTCGACTTTTCGTTTTGTTTCTTGCTGCTGCACTGGGAGTTTGGTATTTGCTTCACGAAATACAAGGAGTTCAAGTGGGACACAGTGCTGGAGGGAGTTCTGTCACGTGTGGTGGGTCAGTGTCTGCATGAGAATGCACCAACTAGGCTTCTATCCCACATAGCTTGCCCCTTGACCATAGCAACCTGATTCTAAAGATTGCCGTGAAAAATCTCTATATAACAAGATGCCTTTATATAGAAGGGTCTGCTGGCTGCACCGTGTCTGTCTCAAGGCATTTGAAAGTCAATGGCAGATCCACATGGCCCCACCAGAGATGTTTTATCACACACCTGCACACCACTGCTCTAGGCCCACTACTCAGCAGGCTCCAACTTACTGGCATCTCTGTTCTACACGATTTTCATGATACCTAGTCAATCAAGGCACTGTCTGGTATACTCATGATCAGCAACAGGACATCCAATGGTTCTCCAGTGCCACCTGGTCATGAGAATTTCTAAAATTTTATGGTATTTATCTAACTATTTTTCACAGATGAAATTGTTGGTACTGTGGGTTTCAATTCATTCAGGATCCATTAAATGTTGAGGAAGCTCATTTTAATGAAGGATCTGGAGATCTCTCACAGGCAAGGCTTCCCAAAGAGTGGCCAAATTGTCACATGAAGCCAGGCCCATTGAGGTCTACAATGTGAGGTCATGTGTGTTTTGACTCTCAACGATGGCTGCCAAGTCTTTCAGAATAAAACCTGTGATATCCTAGCTGAGATTCCCAGTGCTCTCTGGAAAGCCTCCCTGGGCCTAGACCTCAGTTTCCAAGGGCGACTCTCATGTGTGGCCTCCTGAAATCCCAACAACATTCATGGCAATACTTCTCTGAAGTTAGTTCCAAATCTCATTCTCTAAGGGGAATCACATCAGAGTTCAAGCCCAGGTGGACCCAGTCATCTCTTCCAACTACCACACAAATGACCACAATTAAAACCAAAACACTCCCACATGGTTCTCATCTTCTTCCATATAGACACACATCATAACCTGTGGATGGAGTTTTCCATGAGGGGCACAGCCAAACCAGTGCCCAAAATAAGCTCCCTTGCCCCTCATTTGCCTAACGTCAGGGTGGATTGGACATGCTTCCTGTGAACCAGGAGTGATCAAATAGGCCTGCCGTAAATGCTCCACTTCTCCACTTTGAGGCCTTCTTACTGTGGGGATTATATTCTTCTTTTTCTAAATTTTTTTGGAAATTTAATTGGAAAGTTAAAAAAATTGTTTTGCAGAATGTTAATTTTCTAATGGCAAAGCCTTCACCTTGTTTGTGAAGGAAACCTTGATGCCTTGCCAATCTGGTAACATGGAGACACTCAAAATTTTCTTTTACATACTACATGGATGAATGGCTACAGCTCATAGTTTTTTAAAACTGAAAGGCAGATACCAGCAAGTAAGATAACAAATAAAAGACAATTTTATTAAAAAATAAAGTTGTTAAATGACTCATATATTGGAAATTCAATTCTTTTTATTTTTGGTTGTTCAAAACATTATAAAACTCATGATATATCATCTTTCATACATTTGACTCAATTGGGTTATGAACTCCCATTTTTACCCCAAATACAAATCGCAGAATCACATCAGTTACACACTCACGTTTTTACATAATAGCATACTAGTTATTGTTGTATTCTGCTACCTTTCCTATCCCCTACTATTCCCCCTCCCCTCCCATCTTCCCTCTCTACCTCATCTGCTGTTGTTTAATTCTCTCCCTTGTTTTCCCCTCTTTAGCCTCACAACCTCTTATATGTAATTTTGTGTAACATTGAGTAGTCTCCTACCATTTCCATATGCTTTTCCTTCTCTCTCCCTTTCTCTCCCCCCACTCATCTCTGTTTAGTTTTAATGTTTTTCTCATGTTCTTCCTCCCTGTTCTCTTCTTATTTGCTCTCTCTATATAAAAGGAAACATTTGGCATTTGTTTTTTAAGGATTGGATAGATTCGCTTAGCATAATCTATTCTAATGCCATTCATTTCCCTGCAAATTCTATGATTTTGTCATTTTTCAGTGCTGTGTAATACTCAATTGTGTATAGATGCCACATTTTTATTATCCATTCGTCTATTGAAGGGCATCTAGGTTGGTTCCACAGTCTAGTTATTGTGAATTGTGCCGCTATGATCATCGATGTGGCAGTATCCTTATACTGCTCTCTATTAACATCCTCAGGGAAGAGTCTGAGAAGGGCGATATCTCGGTCAAATGGTGGTTCCATTCCCAGCTTTCCCATGAATCTCCATACTGCTTTCCATATTGTACTCACCAATTTGCAGTCCCACAAGCAGTGTACAAGTGTACCCTTTACCCCACATCCTCACCAACACTTATTGTTGTTCGACGTCATAATGGCTGCCAATCTTACTGGAGTGAGATGGTATCTTAGGGTGGTTTTGATTGCATTTCTCTGACTGCTAGAGATGGTGAGCATTTTTTCATGTACTTGTTGATTGATTGTATGTCCTCCTCTGTGAAGTGTCTGTTAAGATCCTTGGCCCATTTGTTGATTGGGTTATTTGTTATCTCATTGTTTAATTTTTTTGAGTTCTTTGTATATTCTAGATATTAGGGCTCTATCTGAAGTGTAAGGGGTAAAAATTTGTTCCCAGGATGTAGGCTCTCTATTTACCTCTCTTATTTTTTCTCTTGCTGAGAAAGATCTCTTTAGATTAAGTAAGTCCCATTTGTTTATTCTTTTTATTAACTCTTGGGCTATGGGTTTCCTATTAAGGAATTTGGAGCCCAACCCCACAGTATGTACATCGTAGCCAACTTTTTCTTCTATCAGACGCAGTGTCTCTGATTTTATATCTGGCTCCTTGATCCATTTTGAGTTAACTTTTGTGCATTGTGAGAGAAAGGGATTCAGTTTCATTTTGTTGCATATGAATTTCCAGTTGTCCCTGCACCATTTGTTGAATATGCTATCCTTCTTCCATTGCATGCTTTTAGGCCCTTTTTCAAATATAAGAAAGTTGTAATTTTGTGGATTTGTCTCTGTGTCCTCTATTCTGTACCATTGGTCCATCTGCCTGTTTTGATACCAGTACCACACTGTTTTTGTTACTATTGCTTTGTAGTACAGTTTGAACTCTGGATTCACACTTCCTGCTTAGAATTGCTTTCGCTATTCTGGGTCTTTTGTTTTTCCATATGAAATTCATGATTACTTTATTTATTTCTACAAGAAATGCCATTGGGTTTTTGATTGGCATCGCATTAAACCTGTAGAGAACTTTGGGTAATATCGCCATTTTGATGATGTTATTTCTGCCTATCCATGTACAGGGCATACTTTTCCATCCTCTAACATCTTCTTCTATCTCTCTCTTTAGGGTTCTGTAGATTTCATTGCATAAATCTTTCACCTCTTTGGTTAGGTTGATTCCCAAGTTTTTTATTTTCTTTGAGTATACTGTAAAAGGAGTGGTTTTCCTCATTTAAATTTCAGAAGTTTTGTTGCTGATATACAGGAATGCCTTAGATTTATGCGTGTTGTTTTATATCCTGCCACTTTGCTGAATTCATTTACTAACTCTAGCAGACCCTTTTGGGTCTGTTAAATATATTATCATGTCATCCAAAAATAGCGATAATTTAAGTTCTTCTTTTCCTATTTTTAAGTCTTTAATTTCTTTTGTCTGTCTAATTGCTCTGGCTAGTATTTCAAGAACTAAATCGAATAGAAGTGGTGATAGATGGCATCCCTGTCTTGTTCCAGATTTTAAAGGGAATGCCTTCAGTTTTTCTCCATTTACAATGATGCTAGCCTGAGGTTTAGCATATATAGCTTTTACAATGTTGAGGTAAGTTCCTGTTATTCCTAGTT
Organism: Callospermophilus lateralis; assembly: GCF_048772815.1. Lineage (NCBI taxonomy): Eukaryota > Metazoa > Chordata > Mammalia > Rodentia > Sciuridae > Callospermophilus > Callospermophilus lateralis. Next base: position 116,465 of record NW_027512546.1, on the reverse strand, counting down.
TTTATAGAGTTTTAAACATAAAGGGATGCTGTACTTTGTAGAATGCTTTTTCTGCATCTATCGAGATGATCATATGGTTCTTCTCTTTAAGTCTATTGATGTGGTGAATAGTATTTATTGATTTCCGTATATTGAACCAGCCTTGCATCCCTGGGATGAATCCCTCTTGGTCATGATGCACAATTTTTTTATGTGCTTTTGTATTTGATTTGCCAGGATTTTATTGAGAATTTTTGCATCCAAGTTTATTAGAGATATTGGTCTGTAGTTTTCTTTCTTTGAAGTGTCTTTGTCTGGTTTTGGGATCAGGGTGATGTTGGCCTCATAGAATGAATTTGGAAGAACTCCTTCTTTTTCTATTTTTTGAAATAGCTTGAAAAGTATTGGTATTAATTCATCTTTGAACGTTTTGTAGAACTCTGCTGTATAACCATCTGGTCCAGGGTTTTTTTTGGTATGTAGTCTTTTGAAGGTTTCTTCTATTTCTTCCTTTGTTATTGGTCTATTTAAATTTTGTGTGTCTTCCGGACTCAATCTGGGCAGATCATATGACATAAGAAATTTATCGATATCTTCATTATCTTCTGTTTTATTGGAATATAGGGTTTCAAAATACTTTCGAATTATCTTCTGTATTTCTGTAGTGTCTGTTGTGATATTGCCTTTTTTATCCCATATGTTAGTAATTTGAGTTCTCTCTCTGCTTCTCTTCATTAGCATGGCTAAGGGCCTGTCGATTTAATTTATTTTCAAAGAACCAACTTTTATTTGTTCAATTTTTTTGTTTCAATTTTGTTGATTTCTCCTCTAATTTTAATTATTTCTTGTCTTCTACTACATTTGTTGTTTGCTCTTTTTTTTCTAGGTTTTTGAGATGTAGTGTGAGATCATTTATTTGTTGTTTTTTTCTTTTTTTGAGGAAAGAATTCCAAGAAATAAATTTCCCTCTTAAAACTGCTTTCATTGTTTCCCACAGAATCCGGTATGTTGTGTCTGTATTTTCATTTGTATCTAAGAGATTTTTTTATCTCCTCCTTTATGTCTTCTGTAACCCATTGATTATTCAGTAACATATTGTTCATTTTCCATGTGATGTAGAATTTTTCCTTCCTTCTTCAATCATTAATTTCAAGTTTCATTCCATTATGATCAGATATGGTGCATGGTATTATCTCCATACTTTTATATTTACTAAGAGTTTCCATATGGCATAATATATGGTCTATATTTGAGTAGGACCAATGTGCTGCTGAGAAGAACATGTATCCACTTTATGATGTTTGATATATTCTATATATGTTGGTTAAGTCTAGGTTATTGATTGTGCTATTGAGTTCTATAGTTTCTTAATTCAGATTTTCTCTAGAGGATCTGTCCAATGGCGAGGGTTGTGTGCTGAAGTCACCCGTAATTATTGTGCTATAGCCTATATGACTCTTGAACTTGAGGAGAGTTTGTTTTATGACTTGGCACCACCATTGTTTGGTGCATACAAATTGATAATTGTTATGTCTTGTTGGTGAATGTTGCCTCTTAACAGTATATAGTGTCCTTCTTTATCACTTTTGATTAACTAAGGTTTTAAGTTGATTTTATTCGATATGAGTATGGCCACTCCTTCTTGCTTCCGAGGGCCAACAATGGCTGCGAAGTCTTTCAGAATAAAATCATGTGATTTCCTGGCTGAGATTCCCATTGCTCTGTGGAAAGCCACCTTGGGCCTAGATCTCAGTTTGAAAGGGTGACAATCATGCGTGGCCTCCTAAAAACCAACACAATTCATATCAATACTTCTATGAGGTACGTTCCAGAACTCAGGCTCTAAGGGGAATCACACCAGAGTTCAAGCCCAGGTGGACCAAGACATGTCTTCCAACCCCCACACAAATGACCACAATTAAAACAAAAAAAACTACCACATGGCCCTCATCTTCGTCCATAAAGACCCTCATCAAAAGTTCTGGATGGAAGTTTCCATGAGGGTTGCAACTAAAGACAGTTTTCAGAATAAGCTCCCTTGCCTCTAATTTCCCTAAAGTCAGGGTGGCCTGGACACCGTTCCTGTGAACCAGGAGTGATCAAAAAGGCCTGCCATTAATTCCGCTTTGTTTCTATAATTTGAGGCTTACTGAATGTCAGGTATAGATTTTTTATGTGATTTGGAGTCATGAGAAAATCCAAGCACATCTGGAGAGCATTCAAGAATTCATTTGACAAAGAGGATCCCTAATCTCACTTGAAGGGGGTCAGGAACCTAACAGAGAAAGGCAAGAATCCTCATCCACAATGACTGCTCTTTTTGCCATTTTGGTTTTGAATGCACACATGGGATCTTTCTTTAGATCCATCAGGTGCAGAGAATCGAAGCCACAGCCTCACACAGGGCCAAGAGGCAGATTCAGACAAATCCCTTTCCAAAGCAATTAAGCAAAGAGCCACAGGTGATGCCCATTTATTTCCATTTGAAATTTTTTTCTTCAGGCTTCACAAAGGGGTGGCCTGAGGCAAAGACCTTCCTGACATTCAGGGCAACAGAACCTTGATTGGTATACTGAGCTTGAATTATGTTCTGCACCGAGGTCTCAGATAAATCGATATACAATGGCATAGGACCGTGTACCTCAGATGATTGAATGTAGAAGAGAACATCCAGTCAAAAAGGGATAGTCTGTAGGATTAGGAAGATAGTCAGTAGGTTTAGGAAGAAGAGTGAGACTAGGAGTTGGACCAAAAGTTCTTTAGCAATAGGGTTTCAGTTAGAGAGTGAATATAAATGTCAGCACATCTGAAGAGAAAGTCACAATGATGAACAGGGAAAAATATGTAGGAAAGCAGATATCAATAGAAAGATTAGGAAATCAGGCAAAGTATAAAGTGAGTGATAGGATTAGAAATTTTCAACAGGCTTGAGGTTGAATATATAATCTTAGGAAAAAACAAATATGTAGTAATCAATAGGATTGACATTTGAGAGCATTAGGCACCCTGGACATGGATGTTTTTAGTAATCCATGGTCACTTTCCATTTAGGCTTTGGTACAATCATATGTGTGACCTTTGCATTTTGTGTCCAGAATACTACCGTGATAAAATTTATATGTTGATAAGGTGACATGAGTATTTCTTCCACCATTATGGGGAGTAATATTCTGGAAACTTATAAATTGGTACTGGTGATACAAATAGGTGTACCTTGTGTTGATCATTATTGAGATGTTGCATGAATAGACCAGATTGTGAATAAAGTATATAACTGGTTCCAACTTTAAATAATGGATTGAGTTTGCATCTGAAAATGTATTGGAATTCTTATATTGATATATATACAATCATTCCAACCAGTTATATATGTAATGGTAATATTAGGGTTACGGTTTATCGTGAAGAGTGAGTATTGCTTCAAAAATGATTATGGAATCAAAAATAATGTGTTTGAAAGAAGTCTAGTGAAAAGACCAGTAAAGAAACATGGAGGAATACATGTGTTCTGAAGTAGTAAGTAAATGAGAGTGAACCAAATGCCTATAATTTTGTGAAGTTGTGGGTGAAAAAATATATCCTATGATGTCCATATACTGAAAAAATAGTAATGTACCAGTGTTGAGTAAAAATGAACTTCAAAATACACATCATGTCCCATAGCAATCTACTTGCATTGATGTTAAACTGGGTCAGGTACTGTAGAAATATTAGGATTTGTATGCACCACCTACTGAACTTAGTATTCAGTAGTAGGAAACCAATATGTATTACAGGTGTATAAATATTGCTGAAAATAATCTTGTAAAAAGTGGACTTTGAACCCACATACATGAATATAAATGAATTTAGGGAGTGTATAATAAGACACATATTTTTCATATTTTTTTAAAATCTGGAGAATATATATACATATATATATATATAATATATATATATATATATATAATATATATACATATATAATATATATATATATATATATATGTATATATATACACATATATATTTTTTTTTCCAGATTTAAAAAAAATACATACACACACACACACACACACACACATTAATATTTAGCAATATATATGCCAATCGAAATTCATCATGAAATATAATTCATCCACATATCCAAAAATATTCATTTTACTGAACATGGATTTATATATAGTGTTTTTCACTAGGAAGCTCACCCATAGGTTGAATTTTCAGTCCCATCATTATTTAGGGAGAGTCATCTGTTCTCACAATTTTATATTCCAAAATCAGGGAGCTCACAAGATTGTCCGTGTGATACCAGGTAGGATATTATATATATATGTATAAAAAAATACATGTGCTGAATAGGATACAGAGAAAGGGAGACAGGAATTTATATATGTGATAATTTTAAAAAATCATGGAGAAATATTACAATGAAAAGTTGACTAGATTTAAAAAACATACTCTTGATAATGCAGAAGGCAAATAGAAGTATACACCATGCTTCCTATGAAAGGCCTGTATTTCTATTCGGTTAGGTTTCTTTCTCTCCATGATATTAGGATTAGTAGTCAGAGTCTAGTAGGGTATGGGTTAGTGTCAGGGATTCAGTATTTCAAATGGAAAAAAGGAAAATGAATCTAATGTGTATGCAAAAATGTGATACACAAAAATCTTCCCTCTCTCATCCAGAACAATGCCTTGACATAACCATCGCTAAAAGTAAGACACAATTAGAGGAGAGGAGTTAGAAAATCTGAATATATATGTGGAATGGAAAATGCTCAGGAGTTCACAACACTGGAGGTGGTAGAACAGTTTCCAAAAGTAAGGGAGAGGGTAAACAATCCAGAAACATGGAGCTGTGCTGGCCTTGAGACTTCTTGAGAAACTTCCTCTGAGGTTGGGAACAAGAAATATATGTAATTGTTAGGAGATTTAGCTTCGTTTGTAGTGACACCATGAAATCTGGGTCTGCATCTCTATGACCTGGAGCACATGGTCCTTATTTTCTAATGAACATGAGGGAGCAGTTCTGAATTCTCTCTTTGTAGGTAAACTGTGGCCACTGGGAGCTAAGTGTCTTTCCGTGTGGACTGTGAAGCCATTTGGTGATCCTCCACTTTCCAGGGTGTTTCTTACTGCTGCACTGGGAGTTTGGTATTTGCTTCACGAAATACAAGGAGTTCAACTGGGACAAAATGCTGGAGGGAGTTCTGTCATGTGTGGTTGGTCAGGGACGCAAAGAGAATGTACGAACCAGGCTTCTATCCTACATAGCTTTCACCTTGACTATAGCAACCTGATTCTGAACATTGCCCTGAAACCTCTCCATATGACAAGATGCCTTTACATATAAAGGTCTCCTGCCTGCACCATGTCAGTCGCAAGTCTTTCGAAGCCAATGGAAGATCCAGGTGGTCCTACCAAAAATATTTATTTACACACCTACAGTCCACTTCTCTAGGCCCACTACTCATTAGGCTCCAAATTACTGGCATCTCTGTTCTACACCATTTTCACGAAAACCAGTCAATCAAGGCACTCTTTGGTACACTCATGATCAGCAACAGGAAATCCAAAGTTTATCCAGTGCCACCTGGTCATGGGAATTTCAAAAATTTTATGGTATGAATCTAGTCATTTTTCAAAAATGAAGTTAGAGGCACTGTGGGTTTCAATTAATTCAGGAACCATTAAATGGTGAGGAAGCTCATTTCAATGAAAGCTCTGGAGAACACTCACAGAAAAGCCTTCCAAAAGACTGGCCAAAAGGTCACATGAATCCAGACACATTGAGGTGTACAATGTGAGGTCCATATGTGTTTGGACTCTCAACTAGGGCTGCCAAGTCTTTAAGAATTAAATCATGTGATATCCTGGCTCAGAATCCCCGAGCTCTGTGGAAAGCCATCCTGGGCCTAGATCTCAATTTCCAAAGGCGATTCTCACGTGTGGCCTAGTAAAATCCCAAGAGAACTCACGACAATACTTCTCTGAGGTCAGATCCAGAACTCATTCTTTAAGGGGAATCACACCAGAGTTCAAGCCCAGGTGATCCGAGTCATCTTTTCCAACTACCACACAAATTACCACAATTAAAACAAGAACACTCCCATATGGCCCTCATCTTCTTTCATATTGACACTCATCATAATTTTGCTGGAGGTTTCCATGAGGGGAGCAGACCAAGACAGTGTTCAAAATAAGCTCCTTTGACCCTCATTTGCCTATAGTAAAGGTGGCCTGGACACCCATCCTGTGAACCAGGAGTGATCAAATAGGCCTGCCATTAATACCGCTCCAATTCTCCAATTTGAGGCCTACTGACTGTTTGGTTTAGATTCTTTATGTGAATTTTAGTCATGAAATAACCAAGCACCGATGGGCTAGCCTCTGCAGGTTTTGAAGAACTCATTTGACCCAAAGGATCCCTATTTTCACTTGATGGAGTTCAGGAACCTTACAGAGGAAGTTGAGAGACTTCATCCCAATGGCTGCTCTTTCTGCCATTTTTCCTTTGGATGCAAACATGGGAACTTTCTTTAGATCCACAGGTGCTGAGAATCTAAGCCTCAGCCACACACAGGGCCAGGGGTCTGATTCAGTCACATCCCTTTTCAAAGCACTTAAGAAAAGAGCCACAGGTATGCCCAATCATTTCCATTTGAAAACTGTTTTCTTCAGGCTTCACAAAGGGGTGGCCAGATGCAAAGAACTTCCTGACATTCAGGGCAACAGAACAATAGGTAAGCAAAAGGCCCAAAGCAGGGTTTCTCCTCTGAGACTGTCCTCGTCACACTGATATCTGAGTTTTCTGAGATGCTCGCCATCACCTACAGCTATCCAGTACATGGCTATGTCACAGAGCTTGGAGGTGGTACATATCTTGGACACAAAACCATGGGCCTATTCTTGAAATTGGCCGGAATTCAGGACAAAAATAGAAACTTAGGAAGGTAGCAGGTGTTGCTCATCGATAAGGCAAGCTACAGTCCATTCATAAACGGGGCAATATGAATGCTGAGAAGCTTTCTACTAGACACGACACATCCATTGATGAATTCTCTTTTCTAATGTCTACAACCACGGAAACAGTGGAATACACAGACATAGAAACACTCGCCCTGTGAAAAGACTTACTAGAAACAGTCCACTTCAAATGAAACAAACCGACTGTCCTACCAATTCTCAGAAAATGAGACTAAACCACAAACCCACAACCACACCCACAAAGGCACCTCCTTCCCCTAAGTAGGTCTTTGACTATCCGGAGTGTCCTCTGACTTGTAGGCCATAATACGTTACCCCGAAATGGCCTGTCCTGTCTCAGATCTGGTCTCCTTGGCAAACTCTGTGAACTTCTCAGGAGCCAACGGTGAGCCACTAACGACTTTCTCAAGAAAAGCCCCGCTTCCGAGCTTTCCTGGCATTTGGCCTTCTCACGTCTGAAGGTACCAAGAAAGACTGACTGCATTTAGTAAATCCAAACAAGTGAGACCATAGGGACTGGGACTTGGACTGGCTATGGGTGCCTGGCTTCCTGGATCCAAAGTTCAGAGAGTTCCATCACCATGGAAGTGAGGTGAGGTCACTTCCTTCCTGAACTGAATGAGGTCCCTGTCTTGGCAACCACTTTGTCTTAACTGTTACTTCCAAGGGTCCCATGAGATTGAGGCTGCCCCTACTTCCTGTGACACTTTCACAAGTTAGAATGGTATATCAACCATAGGCACCCAGGAATAGATCTCCACACAGGCCTGTTTTGGTCCATGTTCTCTACATTAAGAAGAGAATCTGATTCAGACACAACCTTTTATCCTGACTGGGTTGTTTGCCATGGAAGATGACTTTTGGTCTCTCAGGTCCTTCATAGCTTCCTACATCTTCTCCAGGGATCATTTCTGCATGGGCCTTTGAGGTTATCAGCAGGCGGAAGTTTCCCTACATTTCTGTATTGTAAAATCAACTCTTTCCCTGCTGTTCTATAAAGTTAGATTGAGGGAATAGTGTATGATTATGGTTAAAAACATGTTTGATTTGGGTTAGAAATCATTGTGCTGGATGAATAATGGTATTGGGAACCTGCTATGTGTATAAGAATATATAGGTGTAATATATGTATGAAAAAAAAAATCTAAGTATGATTTGAAGGCCAGAAGGGCATTGGGCCCTTGATTGGGATACGCAGCATTGAATTACGTTCTGCAGAGATGTCTCAGATAAATCGATATACAATGGCATAGGACCTTGTACTTTGCATGAATTAATGTAGAAGGAACATCCAGTCAAAAAAGGATAGTCGGTAGTGAAAGGTTAATAAAATAGGTACTTGCTATTTCCTGTTTTTCTGTATGCTTAAAAAAACACTGTTGAAATCTTGAGAAATGTTTGCTAATCTTGTTCTAGAATGTACTGTTCCCAACTGCCAAACTGCAGAATGTACTGCCTCACTCGGTGTCACACGAACCGCCCACTCACCCTTACACATCAGTAAACTTCCCTCCCTTCCATCTCCAAGGAATGTATGTAAGCTCTGCATAAGCTGTTCTCAGAGCTCTCTGATCTATTTAAGTTAGCTGTGAGCCCCAGCAAGCTGGACGCAAAATAACCCTTTGCTGTTGCATGAGACAGTCTCTTGGTAGTCTCTTCCTCCAACACTCACCTGACCTTTACATATTGAGGTTCCACCGAGTTCCGGCAGTGGCGGATGAGAGACCCCAACGGGCTCCTCTCGGAGCAAGTAAGGCGCCTCTTTCTGGTTTCAGGTGTCATGTTAGGGCTTGGCAAAATTGCTGGCGATGAAGAGCCTGGGGTCTCTCCGACGGTGGCTGAGAGACGTGTCACAGAGACATAGGGCACCTCCCTGGGGGACCCCAAAGAGGACTCGGAGAATCAAGGAACAATTGCTTCATCGACTCAGTGATATTTTCTTTTAGATTCGGTATTGCCATCCTATCGGGTTTTGCCGGCTACGCATTCCTGGTCTCAGTGTTGGATGTCCATTGCCTGTCTTTATGGTCTTGTCTTATCTGTGTCATGTGTCTTTGCTTTTGCTGTTTGTGTACCTTTCATTATGGGACAGAGCACTTCAATGCCTCTGTACCTGACCCTTGATCACTGAACCAAAGTCCGCTTAAGGGCTCAGAATCTTTCTTTTTTTAGTAAAACGCTGGACCTGGCAGACTCTCTGTGCCTCAGAATGGCCCATCTTTGGAGTCGTATGGCCCCAAGAAAGATCTTTCTACTTCCCACTAATTTATAAAGTCAGAGATATTGTCTTTCAGCCAGGGCCACATAGCCATCCTGATCAACAGCCATATATCTTAACTTTTCAGGACCTCTGCAAATCTCCTCCTCCATGGGTGAAGCCTTTCCTTGCCCATGCCTCTGCTCATACTCCTTCCCACATGATCTCTCAAACCCTCACCTCTTCCTCCTCCTCCACCCTCTGTTTTCCCTGAGTCACAAGATTTGACTCTACTGGACTCTTCCTCCTCTCCTTATCCCTACCCTCATCCCCTAACACACAACACACTCTAAGTGATTCCCCTGCTGCTGACTAAGCCTCTCTACCATTGGAGGAAGCTAAGCTGATAATAGGATCTGATAATGGACCGATGTTCATGGCCCAGGTAAGTCAGGGGTTAGCCAGGAACCTGGGGATTAATTGGAAGTTATATTGTGCTTATAGACCCCAGAGTTCAGGACAAGTAGAAAGAATGAATAGAACCATTGAAGAGACCTTAACGAAATTAAGCTTAGAGACCAGCATAAAAGATTGGACTGTGCTACTGACTTATGCAATGTTTCATGCAAGAAAAAATCCTTCTGTTTCTTTGAGTAACCTTACCCCCTGAGAAGTTCTCTATGGTGGCCCTCGTCCAGTAAGGGTCCTAAGCCCAACTGTAAGACCTAAGGATCCTTTCCACACCCTCTTGCTTGACAGACTTAAAGCTCTTGAAAGAACTCAGTGATACCTGTGAAAATAGCTGCCCACTGCATAACAAACTGTGTACCAGGGGATTCCACATCCATATCAAATAAGAGACTTCATGTATGTAAGATGACATCAGGTGTCATCCCTGGAACCCAGCTGTAAAGGACCATACCAGGTGCTACTTATAACACCTACAGTGGTAAAGGTATACAGAATCACTTCTTGGATCCATGCCTCTCATCTCAAGCCTGCTCCTTGTCCAGAATCTTTCTGGAAACTGGAAAAGACTGGTAACAGTTTCAAATTGTGTATTCGCCATGTGGATAAGGTTATATACTCTCCCCTTGGCCACAAGTAGTCCTAACCCTCATCAGCCTTTTAAGCAGCGATGGCTGATCACAAATCCTACTGGAAAAGTGTATAATCGATCTCACATACATCCCCCTTAGGGACCTGGTGGCCATCTCTCCACCCAGACATTTGTCAGCTGGCCATAGGTTTTTTCTATTGGGATATCCCTGATGAAGAAAATCCCACTAAAATACCATTAAATCCCTTGTGTACCATAGATAATGGAAACAAACATTATGGATGTAGGGACACGCGAGCCAGATGCAGGTTGGCTATCCTAGATTACTTGTTTGCCCGGGAAACTATCAAAGCCACAAACAGTAACGGCTGTGTGGGGGAAAAACCGACTTTTTCAGTATGTCATGGAGATGTGAGCATACAGAGGCTGCCTGATGGAACCCAATACTTCATCAAATTCAGTACACAGCATTGGCCATATTACCAAGTAGACAACAGAAAAAGGATGGCCCCCAGAGGGGTCTCTAGATCCTCAAATTTTGCGTGACCTTTTTAACTTCTGCAAGTGCTCAAAAGGGTGAAAGGAGATTCCCCTATGTGGAAGCCCTTTGCCTCCTTCACTCACATCCTGAACTATGCTTCTCCAATAGATTTTTATCCTCAGCCTTCTGCTCCAGACTCTCTGCTGTCACTCCCACCTCAGCAACGTGATTTCTCACCTCCAATTACTAGATCAGAATCCCAAACCTCCACCAGTTCTCAGACAATTGCCCGCTTGTGAGGTAGCAGGTACTGAGGTACCCCTCCACCCACTCACTCCTCTCTCTTCCTGTCAGTGCCCACACCGGGTCCCACCAGGTCCTCTTTCCAGCTAACCCAAAGCTCAAACGAGCTGAGGAGAGCTCTCAGACCCTTATCCAAGATGTAATATAAATGGCCATTAAAGTTGCTTTGTCATCACTGAAAACAGGTTACTAAAATTTAAAGTCCCTCACAGGATTTTGGGATACTCACTCCCGTTTTCTGCTCTTCTCTACCTGTTCTACTGCTCAAGTTTTTTGCTAGGAAATTCCCAAACACCTTTCCAATTATTCTTTTACATCTCTCTTTTTCCTCATTCTCAGATCCTCGGAGCTTCTCTCAGCCCCACCTTCCCCGTATTCCCCCTCTGTACCAGGCCCACAGAAAAGTCTTAAATGTCCTTCTCCAGAAGTCTTCACCATGGCTGACTTTAGAACTTTCAGCATAGAGTTTCTATAAAGAGTTCAATGTAGATAAACTTTCTCTTTTTGTATTGCCCTGTTATATTTGGCCACTGGCTAAAAAACTCAGTACTTCTAAGCTAGACAACCCCTAACTAGTTTTTCACAAAATATGTGAACAAGTCCTCTGGCCTTCAGCTGGGGCTTTACAGAAATGGCCACATTTCTAAGATAAAGAAATTACCAACTGGGCTCCGTTGTAACAGCTGGCAGGGGGAAAATAAGAAAGGGAATAAAAAGCTCTCCTCCTCCCAGGTGTCCTTGAAAATTTAACTTGCCCAGAACAGAGGAAAAATCAGAAACATATACTGCTTTTTTGAACTTCTGCAGACTGTAAACTTCTGAGCCCCATCCCTTATATGTTGGGTACACAATTCTGAAACTACCTAAACTTGAGTTTCAGGGGACTAATTGATTACAACAGAAGCAATGCCCTCTGAATCCAGTTGCAACAATATAGGACTGTTTCCCTGTCTTCAGTGCTATCTTAGGTGCCTTGCCTTGTCTGTCCCTACAACAGCATAATTCTATATACTTAAACATTGTTTATGTTTTCATGAAATGGTCAACAGATGTGATTATTTTGAAATGTTGCAGATGTTTCCCAGAAAGCTCTATCATGACGCAGGTTCGTTTGAAGATCAAATAGGGGGGGCATACAACCGGATCCACTGGGAACTTGTATCCCTCACTTTAGCCATCCTATTAGGAATAGGAGTTGCTGCACGGGTGGGCACAGGAACCACTGCCATTGTCCATGGGACACAACAAATGACCCAAATAGAAGAAGCAATAGAGCAAAACTAAGATATTAGAAACCTCCATCAGAGCTTTGCATGAATCTTTAACCTCTCTCTCTGAAGTTGTTTTAAAGAACAGTTGAGGGTTGGACCTCCTCTTCATTAGAGAAGGGGGCCTTTGTGCTGCATTGAGGGAAGGATGTTGTTTTTATGCTGACCATACTGGAGTTGTAATAAAATCTATGAGTAAATTTAAAAGACACCTTGAAGAGCATCAACAAGAGAGAGAGGCCCAAAAAGGGTGGCTTGAGTCTTGGTTCACACACTCCTCCTGGTTAACTACGTTTTTATCAACCCTGGCCGGTCCAATAATAATCCTCATATTATTGCTAACTATAAAATCCTGTTTGCTCAACCGTGTAATTTCTTTTCTCCAGGCTCAAATTGGACGAGTTAAACTTATGGTAATACCCCACTAGCAGACATAGAATGTGACACCCTCCAATGATCATTTTTATGATTAAAAGTAGCCAGAAGAAGAAGTGGGGAATTAAAGTTTAATAAAATAGGTACTTGTCACTTCTTGTTTTTCTGTATGCTTAACAAAACACTATTGAAATCTTGAGAAATGCTTGCAAATCTTGTTCCCAGAATGTTCTGTCCCCAACTGCCCAACTGCAGAATGTACTCCCTCACCCAGGTGAATGCAAACCACCCTCTCACCCTGACCCATCAATAAAATTCCCTCCCTGCCCTCTCCAGGGAAAGTATATAAGCTCTATTTAAGCTATTCTCAGGGCTATCTGCTCTATTCAAGTGATCTCTGAGCCCCAGCATGCTGGACACCCAAAAAGCCCTTTGATGTTGCAAGAGATAGTCTGTTGGTGGTCTCCTCCTCTGAAGCTCGCCCCAAATTTACTTGGATGATTGAATGTAGAAGAGAACATTCAGTCAAAAACGATAGTCTGTAGCATTAGGAAGATAGTCAGTACTTTTATGAAGAAGGGTGAGTATAGGAATTGGAAAAAAATTTCTTTAGCAATAGGGTTTCGATTAGAGAGTGAATGTAAATGTCAGCACAGGTGAAGAGTCAGTCACAATGATGAACTGGGGAAAATATGTAGGAAAGCAGATATCAATAGAGACATTACAAAATCAGGCAAAGTATAAAGTGAGTGATAGGATTAGATATTTTGAACAGGGTTGAGTTTAAATATATAATCTTAGGAAGAAACAAATATGTAGTCACAATTAGGATTGACATTTGAGAGCATTAGGCAAATTTCAGGTGGATGAATATTTCTCAGAATAATCTTGTGAATAGTTGATTATAAATCCACATAATAAACATGAATGAATTTAGGGAGTGTATATAAGACACATATATTTCATATTTTGAAAAATCTGGAGAGTGTATATATATATATATATATATATATATATATATATATATATATATACACAAAACACACACACAGACAAAAAAGTAGCAAAATATATGTCAATCAAAATTCATTATAAAATATATATCATCCACAGATCTAAAAATATTAATTTTACTGAACATGGATTTATGTATAATGCTGTTCAACTAGCAAGCTCAACCATAGGTTGAATATCCAATTCCAACAAGTTTAGTAGGAGTGATCTCTTCTAACAATTTGTATCTGCCAAGTCAGCCACCTCACAAGAATGTACGTGTGGTACCAGGGAGGAATCTATATGTGCATATAAGAATACAGAGAAAGGGAGACAGGAATTCACATATTTGTTAACCTTAAAAATACATGGACAACTATTTCAACAATAAATTGACTAGATTCATAACTCCAACTCTGTATCATGCAAAAGAAAAGTACAACAATACACCAGGCCTACTCTGAACTGCTTGTATTTCGATTCTGTTTGGGTTATTTTTCTCCATCATATTAGAATTAGTAGTCAGAGTCTGGTCGGGTATGGGTTAGAGTCAGGGATTCAGTATTTTGAATGGAAAATAGAAAACTGAATCCAATGTTTATGCAAATATATGCTACAGAAAATTCTTCCCACTCTCCTCCAGAACAATGCCTTGACATTACCTTCGCCCCAAGTAAGACACAATTAGAAGAGAAGAGTTAGAAAATCTGTGAATACCTATCAGGAATGGAAAATGCTCCAGATTTCACATCTTTGGAGGCGGTAGAGGAGTTTCCAAAAGTAAGGGACAGGGTAAACACTCCACAAATATGGAGCTCTGCTGGCCTAAAGACTTTTTGAGAATCTGCCTTTAAGGTTGGGCACTTAAAATATATGTTGTTTTCAGGAGCTTTAGCTTTATTTGTAGTGAGACAATCAAAGCTCGATTTGCATCTATGTGACCTGGAGGACATGGTTATTTATTTTTCAATAAAAATGAGGCAGCAGTGCTGAATTCTCTCTTTGTAGGTAAACTGTGGCCACTGAGGGCTAAGTGTCTCCCCGTGTGGACTGTGAAACAACTTGGTCATCCTCCAATTATCGTGGTGTTTCTTGCTGCTGCACTGGGAGTTTGGAATTTGCTTCATTAAATACAACGAGTTCAAATGGAAAACAGTGCTGAAGGGAGTTCTGTCAGCTGTGGTGTGCAGGGTCTCCAGGAGAATGCACCAACCAGGGTTCTATCCCACGAAGCTTGCCCCCTTGACAATAGCAACATGATTCTGAACATTGCCCTAAAACCTCTCCATATAAAAATATGCCTTTACGTATATGGGTCTGATGGCTGCACCATGTCAGTCTCAAGCCATTTGGAAGCCAGTGGAAGATCCACATGGCCCCACCACAGATGTTTTATCACTCACTTGCGTAACACTTCTCTAGGCCCACTACTCACTAGGCTTCTACTTACCAGCATCTCTGTTCTACACCATTTTCCTGAAACCCAGTCAATCAAGGCCCTGTCTGGTATATTCATGATCATCAACAGGACATCAAAGGTCCTCCAGTGACATCTGGTCATGCGAATTTTAAAAATTTCATGGTAATTATCTAGCAATTTTTCACGGATGAAGTTGGAGGCACTGTGGTTTGCAATTCATTCAGGAACCATTAAAGGGTTAGGAAGCTAATTTCAGGGAAAGCTCTGGAGCACTCTCACAGGCAAGGCTACCCAAAGAGTGGCCAAAAAGTCACATGAAGCGAGGCCAATTGAGGTCTATAAAGCGAGGTCCATGTGTGTTTTGAATCTCAATAATGCATGCCAAGTCTTTCAGAATAAAATCATGTAATATCCTGGCTGAGATTCGCAGTGTTCTGTGGAAAGCCAACCTGTGCCTAGATCTCAGGTTCCAATGGCAACTTCATGCCTGGCCTCCTAAAATCCCAACACAATTCATGGCAATACTTCTCTCAGGTCAGTTCCAGAACTCAGTCTATAAGGAGAATCACACCAGAGTTCAAGTCCAGGTGGACCCAGACAACTCTTCCAACTGCGACTCAAATGAAAACAATTAAAACCAAAATACTCCCTCATGGCCCTATTCTTCTTCCATATAGACACTAATCATAACCTCTTCCTGGAGTTTTCCATGAGTTGTGCAGCCCAAGAGAATGTCCAAAATAAGCTTCTTGCACCTCTTTTGCCTAACTTCAGGGTGGCCTGGGCACCCTTCCTGTGAATCAGGAGTGATCAAATAGGCCTGCCCTTAATACTGCTCCGCTTATCAAATTTGAGGCTCTCTGACTGTGGGGTCTAGATTCTTTATGTGAATTGGAGTCATGAGAAAAGCCAAGACAGTGTCCAAAATCAGCTCGCTTGCCCCTCATTTGCCTAAAGTCAGGGTGGCCTGGACACCGTTTCTGTGAACGAGGGTTGATCAAATAAGCCTGCCGTTAATACTTCTGTGTTTCTCCAATTTGACGCCTACTGATTTCAGGTATCAATTCTTTATGTGATTTGGAGTTATGCGAAAACCCAAGCACCTCTGCAAGGAATTGAAGAACTCATTTGACCCAAAGAATCCCTATTCTCACTTGATGGAGTTCAGGAAATTAACAGAGGAAGGCAAGAGACTTCATCCATAATGAATGATTTTTTTTTTTGCCATTATGGCTTTGGACGCACACATGGGACCATTCTTTAGATCCATCAGGTGCTGAGAATCTAAGTCATAGGCACAAACATGGCCAAGAGACTAATTCAGACACATACCTTCCCAAAGCAATTAAGCAAAGAGCCACAGGTGATGACATTCATTTCCATTTGAAAACTGTTTACTTCAGGCTTCACAAAGTGGTGGATTGAGGCAAAGAACTTCCTGACATTCAGTGCAAAACAACAATAAGTAAGCAAAAGGCCCAAAGCAGGGTTTCTCCACTGAGACTTTCCTGGTCACACTGATATCTGCATTTTCTGAGATGCTCGCCATTCTCTTCAGCTATCCAGTACATGGCCATGTCACAGAGTTTGGAGGTGGTACATATTTTGGACACAAATCCATGAGCCTATTCTGGATAGTGGCCAGAATTCAGGAAGAAAACAGCAACTTAGAAAGATAGCAGGTGTTGCACATCAAAAAGACAAGCTGCACTCCATTCATATATTGGGCAGGTTGAATTATGGGAAGATTTACACTAGACAGTACACATCCATTAATGCATTCTCTTTTCCAATATCTACAACAACGGACACAGTGGGATACACAGACATAGAAACACTTGCCTTGTCAAATGACTTACTAGAAACTGTCCACTCCAAACCAAACTAACCGCCTTTCCCATCTATTCTCAGAACATGAGACAAAACAATAAACCCATACCCACTCCCACAAAGGCACCTCCTTCCCCCAATTAGGTCTGTGACTATCCAGATTGTCCTCTGACAGGTGGGCCATACTATGTTCCCCTGAAATGGTCCGTCTTCTCTAAGATCTGGTGAAATATAAGTATGAAAACAGAAATCTAGGTATGATTTGAAGCCCAGAAGGGTTTTTCCCTTGATTGGGATACTTAGCTTTGAATTATGCTCTGCAAAGTTGTCTCAGATAATTCGATATACAATGGCATAGGACCTTTTACATTGGATGATTGAATGTAGAAGAGAACATCCAATCAATAAGGGATAGTCGGTAGGATTAGGAAGATAGTCGGTAGGTTTAGAAAGAAGAGTGAGTATAGGATTTGGACCAAAAGTTCTTTAGCAATAGGGTTTCGATTATAGAGTGAATGTAAATGTCAGCACATATGAAGTGTCAGTCACTAGGATCAACTTGGGAAAATATGTAAAAAAGCAGATATCAATAGAAACATTATGAAATCAGGCAAAGTATAAAGTGAGTGATAGGATTAGACATTTTCAACAGGGTTGAGTTTGAATATATAAATTAGGAAGAAACAAATATGTAGTCACCAATAGGATTGACAATTGACAGCATTAGGCAACCTGGACATGGATGTTTTTAGTAATCCATGTACACTTTACATTTAGGCTTTGGTACAATCATAAATGTGACCTTTACATTTTTTTTGTCCAGAATATTACTTTGATTAAATGTATATGTACATCAGGTGACATGAGTATGTCTTCCACCATTTCTGCGAGCAATATATTGAAGATGTAAAATTAGAATCGGGGGTACAAAGAGGTGTACCCTGTGTCTATGACTATAGAGATAAAGCATGAATAGACCCTAATGTGAATAAATAATATAACTTTTTTCAACTTTAAAAAATGAATTGATCTAATATCTGAAAAATTAAAGGAAATCGTATATTGATATACAATCATTCATTCCAACCAGGTATATATGTAATGGAAATATTTGTGTTTTGGTTTATCATGAAGAGTGTGTGAGTTTTGCTTCAAAATGATTATGGAAATTCAAAATAATGTGTTTGGAAAGAAGTCTCATGAAAAGACCAGTCAAGAAACCCTGACAATACATGTGTTCTGAAGCAAGAAGTGGTGAAAGTTGAAACAAATGCATATTAATTTGTGAACTTGTGGATGAAATGTATATCCTATGATGTGCAAAAACTGAAGAAATAATAATGTACCAGTGTCGAATACAAATGAATAAAGAATTACATATCATGTCCCATAGGAATCTACTTGCATTGATGTTAGACTGGGTCAGTTACTGTAGAATAATTAGGATTTGTATGCATCATTCCCTGAAGTTAGTTTTCAGTACTAGGAAACAAATATGTATTTCAGGTGGATGAATATTTCTGAGAATAATCTTGTGAAATGTTGATTAAAAATCTACATACATGATCATGAATGAATTTAGAGAGTGTATATTAGACACATATATTTCATATTTAGAAAAATCTGGAGAGTGTATACACACACACACACACAAATAAAAACACTCACAGACATTAAAAAGTAGCAATATAAATGCTAATCGAAATTCATCAGTAAATATATATCATCCACAGATGCAAAAATGTTTATTTTACTGAACATGAGTTTATGTATAATGTTGTTCTACTAGGACGCTCCCTATAGGTTGAATTTTCAGTTCCAACAGCGTTTAGGAGGAGTGATCTCTTCTCACAATTTGTATCTGCCAAGTCAGCCACCTCACAAAGATGTACGTGTGATACCTGGTAGGATTCTATATATGCATATAAATATATAAGTGTGAATAGGCTAAAGAGAAAGGGAAACATGAATTCTCATATTTGTTAACTTTAAAAACACATGGAGATCTTTTTCTATTAAACATTGACCAGATTTATAACTCCTACCTTGTATAATGCAAAATGCAAGTCCAACTATACAACATGCCTCCAATGAACTGCTTGTATTTCTATAGGTTTGTGTTATTTTTCTCTATCATATTAGGATGAGTTGTCTGAGTCTAGTAGGTATGGGTTAGTGTCATGGATTCAGTATTTCAAAAGGAAAATTGGAAATTGAATCCAATTTGTATGCAAATATATGCTGCACAAATATCCTCCCACTCTCATCCAGAACAATGCCTTGAAATTACCTTCACCCCAAGTAAGACACAGTTAGAGGAGAATAGATAGAAAATCAGTGAATACATATCTAGAATGGAAAATGCTCAGGAGTTCACAACCTTGGAGGTTGTAGAGGAGTTTCCAAAAGTAAGGGACAGGGTAAACACTCCACAAACATGGAGCTCTGC
Organism: Callospermophilus lateralis; assembly: GCF_048772815.1. Taxonomy (NCBI): domain Eukaryota; kingdom Metazoa; phylum Chordata; class Mammalia; order Rodentia; family Sciuridae; genus Callospermophilus; species Callospermophilus lateralis. Next base: position 97,141 of record NW_027512546.1, on the reverse strand, counting down.
TGGCCTAAAAACTTTTAGAGCAACTGCCTCTGAGTTTGGGAACGTGAAAATTATGTTGTTGTCAGGAGAATTGGCTTCCTTTGTAGTGAGACCATCAAAGCTGGGTCTGCCTCTATGTGACGTGGAGGACATGGTATCTTATTTTCCAATGAACATGAGGTAGCAGTGTTGATTTTCTTCTTTTTAGGTAAACTGTGGCCTCTGGGGACTAAGTGTCTCCCCGTTGGACTGTGAAGCCATTTGGTCCTCCTCCACTTTTTGTGGGGTTTTTGCTGCTGAACTGGGAGTTTGGTATTTGCTTCATGAAATTCAAGGAGTTCAACTGAGACACAGTGCTGGAAAGAGTTCTGCCATGTGCGGTGGTTAAGAGTCTGCAGAAGAACGCACCAACCACGCTTCTATCCCTCAAAGCTTGCCACATTGCATCCTTGTCCATAGCAACCTGATTCTGAACATTGCCCTGAATCCTCTTCATATAACAAGATGCCTTTAATTACAAGGGTCTGCTGGCTGCTTCATGTAATCCACAAGCCATTTGGAAGCCAATGGAAGATCCACATTGCTCCAACAGAGATGTTTTATCACACTCCTGCCCACCAAAGCTCTAGGCCCACTTCTCAGCAGGCTGCAACTTTCTGGCACCTCTGTTCTACACCATTTTCATGAAACCCAGTCAAGCAAGGCACTGTCTGGTACATCCATGATCAGCAACAGGACATCCAAAGGTTCTCCAGTGCCACCTGGTCATGGGAATTTCAAAAATTTCATGGTATTTATTTAGACATTTTTCAAGGATGAAGTTGGAGGCACTGTGGGTTTCAATTCATTCAGGAACCAGTAAATGGTGAGCAAGATTATTTCAATGAAAGCTCTGGAGAACCCTCACAGGCAAAGCTTCCCAAAGAATGGCCAAAAGGTCACATTAAGCCAGGCCCATTGAGGTCTACAATATGAGGTCCATGTGTGTTTTCACTCTCAACTATGGCTGCCAAGTCTTTCGAATGAAATCATGTGATATCTTGGCTGAAATTCCCAGAGCTCTGTGGAAAGCCACTCTGGGGCTAGATCTCAGTTTCCAAGGGTGACTCTCATACATGGCCTCTTAAATCACAACACAATACATGGCAATACTTCTCTGAGATCAGTTCCTGAACTCAGTCTATAAGGGGAATCACACCAGAGTTCAAGCCCAGGTAGACCTTGTTATGTCTTCCAACTGTCACACAAATATCCACAATTAAATCCAAAACACTTCCACATGGCACTCATCTTCTTCCATTTATACAATCATCATAACCTCTGGCTGGAGGTTTCCATGAGGGGTGCAGCCCAAGACAGTGTCCAATATAACCTCCCTTGTCCCTCTTTTGCCTAAAATCAGGGTGGCCAGGACATCCTTCCAGTGAACCAAGAGTGATCAAATAGGCCTGCCATTAATATGGCACTGCTTCTCCAATTTGAGGCCTACTGACTGTGTGTTTTAGATTCTTTATGAGAATTGGAGTCTCGAGAAAAACCAAGCACTTATGGGCTAGCCTCTGCAGGGTTTTGAGGAACACATTTGAACCAAATGATCACTGTTCTCACATGATGGAGAACAGGACACTTACAGAGGAATGCGAGAGACTTCATCCACACTGACTGCTCTTTTGTCCATTTTCGTTTTGGATGCACACATGGGATCCTTCTTTAGATCCATCAGGTGCTGAGAATCTAAGCCACAGTCTCACACAGGGCCAAAAGACTGATTCAGACACATCCCTTTCCAAAGCAATTAAGCAAAGAGCCACAGGTGATGCCCTTTCATTTCCATTTGAAAACTGTTTCTTTAGGCTCTACAATGGTGTGGCCTGAGGCAAAGGCCTTCCTGACATTCAGGGCAACAGAACAATTGATGAGCAAAAGGCCCAAAGCAGGGTTTCTTCACTTAGAATTTCCTGGTCAAACTGATATCTGAGTTTTCTGAGATGCTCCCATTTCTTTCAGCTATCCAGTACATGGCCATGTCACAGAGCTTGGAGGTGGTACATATTTTGGACACAAAACCATGAGCCTATTCTAGAGAGTGGCCAGAATTCAGGAAGAAAACCGGAACTTAGGAAGATTGTTGGAGTTGTCCACCCATAAGTCAAGCCGCAGTCCATTCATAAATTGGGCAGAATTCAGGAAGAAAACAGGAACTTAGGAAGATTGTTGGAGTTGTCCACCCATAAGTCAAGCCGCAGTCCATTCATAAATTGGGCAAGTTGAGTCTAGACAGGACACATCCAATGATTCATTCTCTTTTCTAATATCTAAAACCACGGACACAGTGGGATACACAAAGAAACACTGGCCTTGTCAAACGACTTACCAGAAACAGTTCACTCCAAACCAAACAAACCGCCTTTCCTACCTATTCTCAGAACATGAGACAAAATCTCAAACCCACACCCACACACACAAAGGAAGCTCCTTCCCCCAAGTAGGTCTGTGACTATTGGGAGTGTCCTCTGACTGGTGGGCCAAACTATGTTCTGATGAAATCGCCTGTCCTGTGTCACATATGGTCTCCTTGGCCAAATCTGTGAAGTTGTCACTAGCCAGCGGTGAGCCACTACCTGCTTTCTCAGGAAAGGCCCCTCTTTAGAGCTTTCCTGACATTTGTTCATCCTCACCTCAGTAGGTACCAAGAAAGACTGACTCTGTCCTTGGTAAATCCAAAAAATACGACCACTGGGACTGGGACTGAGACTGGCTCTGGGTGCCTGGCTTCCCGGATTCCAAGTTCAGAGAGTTCCATCACCAAGGAAGTGAGGTGAGATTACTTCCTTCAGGAATTTTTTGAGGTCATTGCCTTGGCAACCACTTTGTCCTAACTGTTGCTTACAATACTCCTATGAGATGGAGGCTGCCCTTTCTTCCTGTGACACTTTTACAAGTTAGAATGGTATATCAACCATAGGGACCCCGGAATAGCTCTCCACACATGCCTGGTTTGGTCTATCTTCTCTACATTAACAAGAGAGAGGCTTATTCAGACACAACCCTTCATCCTGGGAAGGTTGTTTGCGATGGAAGATGACATTTGCTCTCTCAGGTCCTTCATAGCTGCCTACATCTTCTCCAGGGATCAAGTCTGCATGGACATTTGAGGTTCTCAGCAGGAGGAAGATACCCTACATTCCTGTATTGTAAGACGAACTCTGTCCCTTCTCTTCTGCAAAGTTAGATTAAGGTAAGAGTGTATGGTTAGGGTTAATAACATGAGTATTTCTTCCACGATTACTGGGAGCAATATTTGAAGACATATAAATTAGTATTGGGGGTACAAAGTGGTGTACCCTGTGTCTTTGAATATAGAGATAATGCATGAATAGACCATACTGTGAATAAATATTATAACTGGTTCCACTTTAAATAATGGATTGAATTGATATCTGAAAATATATAGGAAATCATATATTGACATACAATCATTCACTCCAACCAGTTATATATCTAATGGTAATCTTAGGGTTATTGTTTATCATGAAGTGTGTGTGAGTTTTGTTTCAAAAGTGATTATGGAAATCGAAAATAATATGTTTGGAAAAAAGTCTCATAAAAAGACCAATCAAGAAATATGGAGGAATTCATGTGTTCTGAAGCAGGAAGTGATTGAAAGTGAAACAAGTGCCTATAAATTTTCTAAATTGTGAATGAAATATATATCCTGTTATGTGCATAAACTGATGAAATAGTAATGTACCAGTGTTGAATAAAAGTGAACATCAAAATACACATCATGTCCAATAGGAATCTACTTGCATTGATGTTAAACTGGGTCAGTTACTGTAGAAATATTAGAATTGCATGCATTATTCACCAAAGAGAGTTTTTTTTTTATTTTTATTTATGGTTGTTCAAAACATTACATAGTTCTTGATATATCATATTTTACACTTTGATTCAAGTGGGTTATGAACTCCCATTTTTACCCTGTATACAGATTGCAGAATCACATCAGTTACACATCCATTGATTCACATATTGCCATACTAGTGTCTGTTGTATTCTTCTGCCTTTCGTATCCTCTACTATACCCCTGGCCTCCCCGCCCCTCCCCACTTCTCTCTCTACTCCCTCTACTGTAATAAATTTCTCCCCCTTGTATTATTTTTCCCTTTCCCCTCTATTCCTCTTGTATGTAATTTTGTATAACCCAGAGGGTCTCTTTCCAATTCCATGCAATTTCCCTTCTCCCTCCCTTCCTCCTCTCATCCCTGTTTAATGTTAATCATCTTGTCATGCTCTTCATCCCTATCTGTTCTTAATTACTCTCCTTATATCAAAGATGACATTTGGCATTTGTTTTATAGGAATTGTGTAGCTTCACTTAGCATAATCTAGTCTAATGCAATCCATTTCCCTGCAAATTCTATGATTTTTTATTTTTCAATGCAAAGTAATAATCCATTGTGTATAAATGCCACATTTCTTTTATCCATTTTTCTATTGAAGGGCATCTAAGTTGGTTCCACAGTCTTGCTGTTGTGAATTGTGCTGCTATGAACATCGATGTAGCAGTGTCCCTGTAGCATGCTCTTTTTAGGTCTTTAGTGAATAGACCAAGAAGGGCAATAGCTGGGTCAAATGGTGGTTCCATTCCAAGCTTTCCAAGAAATCTCCATACTGCTTTCCAAATTGGCTGCACCAATTTGCAGTCCCACCAGCAATGTACAAGTGTACCTCTTTTCCCACATCCTTGCCAGCACTTCTTGTTGTTTGACTTCATAATGGCTGCTAATCTTACTGGAGTGAGATGGTATCTTAGGGTGGTTTTGATTTGCATTTCTCTGACTGCTGGAGATGGTGAGCATTTTTTCATGTACTTGTTGATTGATTGTATGTCCTCATCTGAGAAGTGTCTGTTGAGGTCCTTGGCCCATTTGTTGATTGGGTTATTTGTTATCTTATTGTCTAATTTTTTGAGTTCTTTGTATACTCTGGATATTAGGACTCTATCTGAAGTGTGAGTAGTAAAGATTTCTTTCCAGTATGTAGGCTCCCTATTTACCTCTTATTGTTTCTTTTGCTGAGAAAAAACTTTTTTAGTTGAGTAAGTCCCATTTGTTGATTCTAGTTATTAACTCTTGTACTATAGGTGTCCTATTGAGGAATTTGGAGCCCAACCCCACAGTATGTACATCGTAACCAAATTTTTCTTCTATCAGACAGTGTGTCTCTGATTTGATATCAAGGTCCTTGATTCATTTTGAGTTAACTTTTGTGCATGGTGAGAAAAAGGGATTCAGTTTCATTTTGTTATATATGGATTTTCAGTTTTACCAACACCATTTGTTGAAGATGCTATCCTTCCTCCATTGCATGCTTTTAGCTCCTTTATCAAATATAAGATAGTTGTAGTTTTGTTGATTGGTTTCTGTGTCCTCTATTCTGTACCATTGGTCCACCTGCCTGTTTTGGTACCAGTACCATGCTATTTTTGTTACTATTGCTCTGTAGTATAGTTTGAAGTCTGGTATCGCTATACCGCCTGATTCACACTTCCTGCTTAGCATTGTTTTGCAATTCTGGGTCTTTTATTTTTTCATATGAATTTCATGATTGCTTTCTCTATTTCTACAAGAAATGCCTTTGGGATTTTGATTGGCATTGGATTAAACCTATAGAGAACTTTTGGTAATATCGCCATTTTGATGATGTTAGTTCTGCCTATCCATGAACAGGGTATATTTTTACATCTTCTAAGATCTTCTATTTCTCTCTTTAGGGTTCTGTAGTTTTCATTGTATAAGACTTTCACCTCTTTTGTTAGGTTGATTCCCATTTTTTTTTTTTTAGGATATTGTGAATGGAGTGGTTGTCCTCATTTCCATTTCAGAGGATTTGTCACTGATATACAGGAATGCCTTTGATTTATGCGTGTTGATTTTATATCCTGCCACTTTGCTGAATTCATTTATTAGCTCTATTAGTTTCTTTGTAGAACCTTTTGGGCCTGCTAGGTATAGAATCATGTCATCTGCAATAGTGATAATTTAAGTTATTCTTTTCCTATTTATATGCCTTTAATTTCTTTCATCTGTCTAATTGCTCTGGCCAGTCTTTTGATAACTATATTGAACAAAAGTGGTGAGAGCAGCCATCCCTGTCTTGTTCCAGATTTTAGAGGGAATGTCTTCAATTTTTCTCCATTCAGAATGACGCTAGCCTGCGGTTTAGCATAGATTGTTTTTACAATATTGAGGAATGTTCCTGTTATTCCTAGTTTTTCGAGAGTTTTGAACATAAAGGGATGCTGTACTTTGTCGAATGCTTTTTCTGCATCTATCTAGATGATAATATGGTTTTTATTTTTAAGTCTATTGATGTGGTGAATAACACTTATTGATTTTCGTATATTGAACCCTCCTTGCATCCCAGGGATGAACCCTACTTGATCATGGTGCACATTTTTTTGATATGTTTTTGTATCTGATTTGCCAGAATTTAATTTAAGATTTTTGCATTTAGGTTCATTAGAGATATCGGTCTTTAGTCTTCTTTCTTTGAAGTGTCTATCTGGTGTAGGAATCAGGGTGATATTGGCCTCGTAGAATGAATTTGGAAGATCTCCCTCTTTTTCAATTTTCTGAAATAGCCTGAGTAATTTGTCTGCAACACAAAGGTGAATGGCATCCTGAAATTACCTGTTCTATAGCTGAATGAGCTTCGATCAGTCAAAAACAGGGATGGTGACATCAGCTCTCCAAGATAGTGGCCGCTGGCTTCCTCTGTGGTCTGACCGGTGTGGAGAACCGAATTGGACCGCATCCTTACCCATCTCAAACAAAGAATTCAGCACTTAGCACAGTGATTGCATACCTGGCAGGAGCCCACAGAATCCACACCGCTGTATATTTGCATTGCTATCTCTTCGTTTCCCAGTGCGCGCCGCAGACTCTAGCCACAGACCGATTTCCTGAATAAGCAGCATGACGCTCCATGCGGACAAATCACTCGTGTTTGAGCTCGCGTAGCTGATCCTCGTGAGATGGAAATATGTCCACTAGGTTTTGGAGCACCCCAATTTTGCTGGAAATTTCTAACAAGATATATTTTAGCCGTTATAACTCGTCATTCTCCCGCACAGTGATGCGGTACATGGGGGTGATGCACGCCCTTCACCACCATCATATGATCCCCCGAAGTTAGTTTTCAGTACTAAGAAACAAATATGTATTTCAGGTGGATGAATATTTCTGAGAATATTCTTGTGAAAACATGATTATAAATGCCCATACATGAATATGAATGAATTTAGGGAGTGTATAATAAGAAAAATATACTTCATATTTTGAAAAATATGGAGAGTGAATATATATATATATATATATATATATATATATATATATATATATATATATATATACACTCACAGACATTAAAAAGTAGCATTATGTATGCCAATCGAAATTCACATGAAATAATATATCATCCACAGATCCAAAAATATTCATTTTAATGAACATGGATTTATGTTGTTCAACTAAGAAGCTCACTCATATGTTGTATTTTCAGTTCCAACAGCGTTTAGTAGGAGTGATCTCTTCTCACAATTTGCAGCTGCCAAGCCAGCCACCTCACAAAATGTACGAGTGATACCAGGTAGAATTCTAAATGTGCATATGAAAATACATGTGATGAATAGGCTACAGAGAAAGGGAGACAGTTATTCACATATTTGTTAACTTTTAAAACACATGGAGAACTATTTCAATTAAAATTCGCTAGATTTATAACACCTACCATTTATCATACGAAAGGCAAGTCCAACTATACACCATGCCTCCTGTGAACCTCTTGTATTTCTATTCTGTTTGGGTTATTTTTCTCCACCATATTAGGATTAGAAGTCAAAGTCTAGTAGGGTATGTGTTAGTGTCAGGGATTCAGTATTTTGAATGGAAAATTGGAAAATGTATCCAATGTGTATGCAAATATGTGCTACACAAAAAATTCCCACTCTCATTCAGCACAATGCCTTGACATTACCTTCGCCCCACATAAGACACAATTAGAGGAGAAGAGTTAGAAAATCTGTGAATACATATGTGGAATGAAAAATGCTCAGGAGTTCACAAATTTGCAGGTGGTAGAGGAGTTTCCAAAAGTAAGGGACAGGGTAAAAACTCCACAAACATGAAGTTCTGCCAGCCTAACATCTGGAGAAACTGCCTCTGATGTTGGGCAATGAAATATATGCTGTTGTCAGGAGCATTAGTTTCATTTGTTGTGAGACCATCATAGCTGAGTCTTCATCTATGTGATCTGGATGACATGGATTCTTATTTTCCAATGAACATGAGGCAGCAGTGCTGAATTTTCTATTTGTAGGTAACCTGTGGCCACTGGGGTCTAAATGTCTCCCCTTGTGGACTGTAATTCCATTTGGTCATCCTCCACTATTCGTGGTATTTCTTGCTGCTGCACTGGGAGTTTGGTATTTGCTTCATGAAATACAAGGAGTTCAACTGGGACACAGTGCTGAAGTGAGTTCTGTCAAGTGTGGTGGGTCAGGTTCGTCAGGAGAATGCACCAACCAGGCTTCTATCCCACATAGCTTGCCCCATTTTCCATAGCAACCTGATTCTGAACATTGCCCTAAAACCTCTCCATATAACAATATGCTTTTACATATAAGGGTCTACTGGCTGCAAAATGTCAGTCACAATCCATTTGAAAGCCAATGGCAGATTCACATGCCCCCACCACAGATGTTTTATTACACACCTGCCATCCACTACTCTAGTACAACTACTCAGCAGGATCCAACTTACTGGCATCTCTGTTAAACACCATTTTCATAAAACCCAGTCAATCAAGGCACTGTCTTGTATACTCATGATCAGCAACAGGACATTCAAATGTTCTCCAGAGCTACCAGGTGATGGGAATTTCAAAAATTTCATGGTATTGATCTAGCCAATTTTCAAGGATGAAGTTGGAGGCACTGTGGATTTCAATTCACTCAGAAACCATTAAATGGTGAGGAAGCTCATTTCAATGAAAACTCTGGAGAATTCTTACAGGCAAGGCTTCCAAAAGTGCCCAAAAGTCAGATTAAGCCAGGCCCATTGAGGTCTACAATGTATGTTCCATGTGTGTTTTGACTCTCAAATATGGCTGCCAAGTCTTTAAGAATAATATCATGTGATATCCTGGCTGAGATTCCCTGTGCTCTGTGGAAAGTCACCTTGGGCCTAGATGTCACTTTCCAAGGACAACTCTCATGCATGGCCATCTAAAATTCCAACACAATTCCTGGCAATAATTCTCTGAGATCAGTAAAAGAACTCAGTCTCTAAGGGGAATCACACCAGAGTGCAAGCCTAGGTGGACCCAGTGATCTCTTCCAACCGCCAGACAAATGTCCACAATTAAAACCAAACACTCTCACATGGCCCTCATCTTCTTCCATATAGACACTCATCATATCCTCTGGCTGGAGGTTTCCATAAGGGACGCAGCCCACGACAGTGTCTAAAATAAGCTCCCTGCCCCTCATTTGCCTAAAGTCAGGGTGGCCTGGACTCTCTTCCTGTGAACCAGTAGTGATCAAATAGGCCTGCCTTTAATATTGCTTGGCTTCTCCAACTTGAGGCCTTCTAGCTTTGGGGTTTAGATTCTTTAAGTGAATTGGAGTCATAAAAATCAAGCACCTATGGTCTAGCCTCTGCAGGGCTTTGAAGAACTCATTTGACCCAAAGGATCCCTATTCTCACTTGATGAATATCAGGAACCTACCAGAGGAAGGCAAGAAAGTTCATCAACAATATCTGATCTTTTTGCCATTTTGGTTTTGGATGCACGCATGGGATCTATCTTTAGATCCATCAGGTGCTGAGAATCTAAGCCACAGCCTCACACAGGGCCAACAGGCTGATTCAGACATATCCCAATCCTAAGCAATTAAGCAAAGAGCCACAGGTGATGCCCTTTCATTTCCATTTGAAAACTCTTTTCTTCAGGCTTCACAAAGTGGTGGCTTGAGGCAAAAAACTTCCTGACATTCAACAGAACAATAGGTAAGCAGAAGGACCAAAGCAGGGTTTCTCCACTGAGACTTTCCTGGTCAACAGATATCTGAGATTTCTGAGATGCTAGCCATTTCCTTCAGCTTCCAGTACATAACAATGTCACAGATCTTGGAGGCGGTACAAATCTTGGACACAAAACCATGATACTATTCTGGAGAGTCGCCAGAATTGAGAGAGAAAACAGGAAATTAGGAAGCTTGTAGGTGTTGCCCATCCATAAGGCAAGCCAGAGTCCACTCATGAATTGGGCAGGATGAATTCTGGGAAGCTTTCTACTAGACAGAACACATCCATTGATGCATTGTCTTTTCTAATGTCTACAACAATGGACTCAGTGGGATACACACACACATAGGAACACTCGCCTTGTCAAAGGACTTAATACAAATATTCCACTCCATACCAAACAAACCGCCTTTCCTACCTATCCTCAGAACATGAGACAAAACCACAAACTCACACCCACACCCACAAAGGCACCTCCTTCCCCCTAGTAGGTCTGTGACTCCCCGGAGTATCCTCTGACTAGTGAGCCATACTATGTTCCTCCAAAATGACCTCTCCTGTCTCAGATCATGTCTGCTTGGCCAACTCTGTGAAGTTCTCAAGAGCCAGCGGTGAGGCACTACCTGCCTTCTCAGGAAAAGCCCCTCTTCAGAGGTTTCCTAGCATTTGGCCTTCCTCACATCTGTAGGTACCAAGAAAGACTGACTCTGTCCTTGGTAAATCCAAACATGTCAGACCACTGGGACTAGGACAGAGACTGTCTCTGGGTGCCTGGATTCCTGGATTTCAAGTTCAGAGAGTTCCATCACCAAGGAAGTGAGGTGAGATTACTTCCTTCAGGATCTGAATTATGTCACTGCCTTGGCAACCACTTTGTCCTAACAGTTGCTTCCAAAATACAATGAGGTGGAGGCTGCCCTGATTTTCATGGGACACTTTCTCTAGTTAGAATGTTATATCAACCGTAAGCACCCGGGAACAGCTTCCACACAGGACTGGTTTGGTCCATGTTCTATACATTAAGAAGAGAGAGATTGATTCAGACACAACCCTTCATCCTGACCAGGATGATTGCCATGGAAGATGACTTTTGCTTTCTGAGGTAATTCATAGCTGCCTTCATCTTCACCAGGGATCACTTCTGCATGAACATTTGAGTTTCTCAGCAGGTGAACATCCCCTAGATTCCTGTAGTTTAATACACACACTGTTCCTGCTCTCCTGCAAAGTTCGTGTATGGTTAGGGTTAATAATATGTTCGATTTGGGTTAGGAATCATTCTGCAGGATGAATAATGAGATTGGGAACCTGCGATATTTATAAGAATATATAGGTGAAATATATGTATGAAAACGGGAATCTAAGAAGGATTTGAAGCCCAGAAGGGCATTGAGCCCTTGATTTGGATACTTAGTGTTGAATTATGTTCTGTACAATTGTCTCAGTTAAATCGAAATACAGTGGCATAGGACCTTGTACCTTGGATGACTGAATGTAGAAGAGAACATCCAGTCAAAAAGGAATAGTCAGTAGGATTAGGAAGATAGTCAGTAGGTTTAGGAAGAAGAGTGAGTATATGATTTGGAATAAAAAGCTTCTTTAGCAATAGGGTTTCATTGGGAGAGTGAATGTAAATGTCAGCACATGTGAAGAGTTAGTCACAATGATGAACTGGGGAAAATGTGTAGGAAAGCAGGTGTCAATAGAGACATTACGAAATCAGGCAAAGTATAAAGTGAGTCATAGGATTAGACATTTTCAACAGGGTTGAGTTTGAATACATAATCATAGGAAAAAACAAATATGTCGTCACAAATGGGAATGACATTTGAGAGCATTAGGAAACCTGGACATGGATGTTATTAGTTATCCACGTTCACTTTCCTTTTAGGCTTTTGTACAATCATAAGTGTTACATTTTTATGTTTTTTTTTTGTTCAGAATATTACTGTGATAAAATGTATATGTAGATCAGGTGACATGAGTATTTCTTTCACCATTTTTGGGGGCAATATTTTGAAGACGTATACATTAGTATTAGGGGTACAAAGAGGTGTACCCTGTGTCTATTAATATAGAGATAATGCATGAATAGACCATACTATGAATAAATAACGAAACTGATTCCACTTTAAATAATGGATTGAATTGATATGTGAAAATATATAAGAAATCTTATATTGATATACAATCATTCATTCCAACCAGTTATATATCTAATGGTAATATTAGGATTATGGTTTATGAAGAATTGTGTTTGAGTTTTGCTTTATACGTGATGATGTTAAACAAACATAATGTGTTTGGAAAGAAGTCTCATGAAAAGACCAGTCAAGAAACGTGGAGGGATACATGTGTTCTGAATCAGGAAGTGATTGATCGTGAAACAAATGCCTATAAATTTTCTAATTTGTGACAGAAATATATATCCCACGATTTGCATAAACTGAAGACATAGTAACGTACAAGTGTTGAATAAAAATGAAAGTCAAAATACACATCATGTCCCCTAGAAATCAACTTGCATTGATTTTAAACTGGCTAAGTAACTGTAGAAATATTAGGGTTTGTATGCACCATTCACTGAATTTAGTTTTCAGTACTAGGAAACAATATGTATTTCAGGTGGATGATTATTTCTGAAAATAATCTTGTGGAAAGTTGATTATAAATCCACAGATATGAATATGAATGAATTTAGGGAGTGCATAATAAGACACGTATATTTCATATTTTGAAAAATCTAAAGAGTATATATATATATATATATATATATATATATATATATATATATATACATATACATATATACATATACATATATATATACACACACACGCAAAAGCACAGATATTAAAAAGTAGCAATACAGGAGATCCATTATGAAGGCAGGCATGGAGAAATCAAGTCTCTGATCCTGGAACAACGTACTTCAAACACTGAAAGACAATGGATGCCAACCAAGAATTATGTATCCAGCAAAATTAAGCTTAAGATAAGACAATGAGATAAAAATATTTCATGATAAACAAAAGCTAAAAGAATTTCAGCCAGATAACCAGCATTGCAAAGCATCTTGAGCAAAACACTACACGAGGAAGAAATGAAAATCAACAACGAAAACCATCAGTGAGAAGTGCCTCAGTAATGACAGAGAAAAGAGGAAAAGCAAATCATGGAGAATCAAACTAATTAAAAAATATATATATAAAAACATGGGTGGCAGTACAAACCATATATCAATAGTAACTCTAAATGATAATGGCTTAAACTCTCGAATAAAGTGACATTGGCTTGTAACTTGAAATAAAAAAAAAAAATCCAACAATATGTTGCCTCCAAGGGACACATCTGAATGGAAAAGACATACACAGGCTGAAGGTGAAAGATTGGGAAAATTTATACCATGCACACGGTCCTCGAAAGCAAGCAGGGGTGGCCATCCTCCTATCGAATAAAATCGACCTCAAGACTAATTTAATCAAAGGGATAAGGAAGGACTTTATATACTGTTAAAAGAAACCATTCACCGACAAGACATAACAATTATCAATATTCACGCAGCAAATAATGGTGCTGCGACGTTCATAAAACAATTTATCCTCAAGTTCAAGAATCAAATAGACCACAATACAATAATTATGGGTGACTTCAACTCACCTCTCTCACCATTGGACAGATCCTCCAAACAAAAGTTGAATAAAGAAACTATAGAACTCAATATCACAATCAATACCCTATACTTAACTGACATATATAGAATATATCAACCATCATCAAGTGGATATACTTTTTTCTCACCAGCACATGGATCCTTCTCAAAAATAGACCATATGTTATGCCATAGGGCAACCCTCAGTAAATATAAAGGGGTGGAGATAATACCATGAATTTTTTGTGATCATAATGGAATGAACCTGGAAACCAATGATAAAGAAGGAAGAAAAAATCATACATCACATGCAAAATGAAGAATATGTTACTGAATGATCAATGGGTTACAGAAGACATAAAGGAGGAAATCAAAAAATTCTTAGAGATAAATGAAAATACAGACACAACATATCAGATTCTATAGGACACAATGAAAAGAAGTTTTAAGAGGTAAATTCATCACCTGGAGGTCATTCCTCAAAATAGAAAAACAAACAAACAAACAAATGAGCTCACACTTCATCTCAAAGCCCTAGAAGAAGAAAAGCAAAACAACAGAAAATGTAGCAGAAGGAAAGAAATAATTAAAATCATAGCGAAATTGAAACAAAAGAAACTATTGAAAAAATTAACAAAACTAAAAGGTGCTTCTTCAAAAAGATAAATAAGATCGACAGACCCTTAGCCATGCTAACGAAGAGAAGAAGAGAGAGAACTCAAATTACTAACATACGGGATGAAAAAGGCAATATCACAACAGATGCTACATAAATACAGAAGAAAATTAGAAATTATTTTGAAATTCTGTATTCCAATAAAATAGAAAATAGTGAAGACATCGATAAATTTCTTAAGTCATATGATTTGACAAGACTGAGTCAGGAGGAAACACACAATTTAAACTGACCAATATCAATGGATGAAGTAGAAGAAGCAATCAAAAGACTACCAACCAAGAAAAGCCCAGGAACGGATGGGTATACAGCAGAGTTTTACAAAACCTTTAAAGAAGAATTAATACCAATACTTTTCAAGTTATTCAGGAAATAGAAAAACTGGAAGCTCTGCCAAATTCATTCTATGAGGCCAACATCACCCAGATTCTGAAACCAGACAAAGACACCTCAAAGAAAGAAAACTACAGACCAATATCTCTGATGAACCTAGATGCAAAAATCCTCATTAAAATTCTGGCGAATTGGATACAAAGGCACATCAAAAAAATTGTGCACCATGATCAACTTGAATTCATCCCTGGGATGCAAGGAGGCTTCAATATATGGAAATCAATAAATGTTATTCACAACATCAATAGACTTAAAGATAAGAACCATATGATCATCTTGATAGATGCAGAAAAACCATTCAACAAAGTAGAGCATTCCTTTATGTTCAAAACATTTTAAAAACTAGGGATAACAGGAACTTACCTCGACATTGTAAAAGATAACTATGTTAAGCCTCAGGCTAGCATCATTCTGAATGGAGAAAAATTGAAGGCATTCACTTTAAAATCTGGAACAAGGCAGAGATATCCTCTATCACCACTTCTATTCAATATAGTTCTCGAAAAACTGGCCAGAGCAATTAGAGAGATGAAAGACATTAAAAGCATAAAAATAGGAAAAGAAGAACTTAAATTATCACTATTTGTAGATTACATGATTCTATACATAGAAGACCCAAAAGGGTCTACAGAAAAAACTACTAGAACTAATAAATGAATGCAGCAATGTGGCAGGATATAAAATCAACATGCATAAATCAAAGGCATTTCTGTATATCAGCGACAAAACTTCTGAAACAAAAATGAGTCAAAACACTGCATTCCCAATTTCCTCAAAATAATTAAATACTTGGGAATCAACCTAACAAAAGAGGTGAAAGATTTACATAATGCAAACTACAGAACCCTAAAAAGAGAAATAGAATAAGATCTTAGAAGATGGAAAAATATACCCTGTTCATGGATAGGCAGAACTAACATCATCAAAATTGCTATATTACCAAAAGTTCTCTATAGGTTTAATACAATGCCAATCAAAATCCCAAAGGATTTTTTTTTGTAGAAATAGATAAAGCAATCAGGAAATTCAAATGGAAAAATAAAAGACCCAGAATAGCAAAAGCAATTCTAAGCAGGAAGTGTGAATCAGGCAGTATAATGATACCAGATTTCAAACTATATTACAGAGCATTCATAACAAAAACAGCATGGTACTGGTACCAAAACAGGCGGGTGGACCAATGGTACAGAATGGAGGACACAGAGACTAATCCAAAAATCTACAACTGTCTTATATTTGATAAAGGAGCTAATGGCCTGCAATGGAGGAAGGATAGCATCTTCATCAAATAGAGTTGGGTAATCTGGAAATCCATATGCAAAAAAATGAAACTGAATCCCCTCCTCTCGCCATGCACAAAATTAACTCAATGTGGATCAAGGAGCTAGATTCAAATCAGAGTCTCTGCGTCTGATAGAATAAAAAGTTGGCTCCTATCTACATATTGTGTGGTCAGGCTCCAAATTCCTTAATAGGACACCCATAGAATAAGTGTTAATAATAAGAATCAACAAATGGGACTTACTTAAACTGATTTTTTTTTCTTAAAGAGAGAAACAATAAGAGAGGTAAATATGGAGCCTACATAATGGGAACAAATTTTTAGTCCTCACCCTTCACTTGGAGCCCTAATATCCAGAGTATACAAAGTATACAAAGTACTCAGAAAATTAGACAATAAGATAACCAATAACGCAATGGGCCAAGGACCTGAACAGAAACTTCTCAGAGGAGGACATAGAATCAATTAACAAGTACATGAAAAAATGCTCTCCATTTCTAGCAGTAAGAGAAATGCAAATAAAAACCACCCTAAAATACCATCTCAATCCAGTGAGATTGGCAGCCATTATGAAGTCAAACAACAAGTGCTGGCGAGGATGTGGGGAAAAGGGTACTCTTGTACATTGCTGGTGGGACTGAAAACTGGTGCGGCCAATTTGGAAAGCAGTATGGAGATTCCTGGGAAATCTGGGAATGGAAGCACCATTTGATCCAGCTATTGCCCTTCTCGGACTATTCCCTGAAGACCTTAAAAGAGCGTACTACAGGGATACTGCCACATCGATTTTCATAGCAGCACAATTCACAATTGCTACACTGTGGAACCAACCCAGATGCCCTTCAATAGATGAATGGATAAAAAAATGTGACTTTTATATACTATGGAGAATTACGCAGCACTAAAAAATGACCAAATCTTGGAATTTGCAGGGAAATGCATGGCACTGAGCAGATTATGGTTAGTGAAGCTAGCCAATCCCTAAAAAACAAATGCCAAATGTCTTGTTTGATATAATGAGAGCACCTAAGAACAGAGCAGGGAGGAAGAGCATGAAGAAAAGATTAACATTAAGCAGAAACATGAGGTGGGAGGGAAAGGGAGAGAAGAGGGAAATTGCATGGTAATGGAGAGAGACACTTATTGTTACACAAAATTACATATAAGAGGTTGTGGGAAAATAAACAAGGAGAGAAATGATTTAGAGTAGGTATGGTAGAGAGAGAAGATGGGAAGATAGGGGAGTGGGGATAGTAGAGTATAGGAAAGGTAGCAGAATACAACAGTAACTAATAGGGCATTATGTAAAAATATGGATGTGTAACTAATGTGATTCTGCAATCTGTATTTGGAGGAAAAATGGGAGTTCATAACCCACTTGAATCTAATGTATGAAATATGATATGTCAAGAGCTTTGTAATGTTTTGAGCAACCAATAAAAGAAAAAAAAAGTAGCAATATATATGCCAATAGAAATTCATCATGAAATGTATATAATCCACAGATCGAAAAATATTCATTTTACTGAACATGGATTCATGTATAATGTTTTTCAACTAGGAAGCTCACCAATAGGTTGAATTTTCATTTCCAACAGCGTTTAGGAGGAGTGATCTCTTCTCTCAATTTGCATCTACCAATTCAGCCACCTCACAAGTGTATACGAGTGATATCAGGTAGAATTCTATATGTGCATATAAACATACATGTGCTGAATAGGCTACAGAGAAAGGGAGATAGGGATTCACATATTTGCTAATTTTAAAAACACATGTAGAACTATTTCAACAAAAAATTGACTAGACTTATAACTCCTACATTATATAATGCAAAAGGCAATTCCAACTATACACCATGCGTCCTTTGAACTGCTTGTGTTTCTTCTCTTTTTGGCTTATTTTTCACCATCATATTAGGATTATTAGTCAGAGACTAGTAGGGTATGGGTTATAGTGTCAGGGATTCAGTATTTCAAATGGAAATTGAAAAATGAATCCAATGTGTATGTAAATATGTGCTACACAAAAATCTTCCCACTCACATCCAGAACAATGCCTTGACATTACCTACGCCCCAAGTAAAACACAATTAGAGTAGAAAAGTGTGAAAATCTATGAATACAAATATGGAATGGAATATGCTCGGGAGTTCACAACCTTGGAGGTGGTAGAGGAGTTTCCAAAAGTAAAGGACAGGGTAAACACTCCACAAACAAGGAACTCTGCTGGCCTAAGAATTCTTGGGAAACGGCTTCTGAGGTTGGGCACTTGAAATATATGTTGTTGTCATGAGCTTTAGCTTACTTTGTAGTGAGACCATCAAAGCTGGGTCTGCATCTATGTGACCGAAAGACATGGTTTCTTATATTCCAATGAACATGAGGCAGCAGTGCTCAATTCTCTCTTTGTAGCTAAACTGTGTCCATTGGAAGCTAAGTGTCTCCCGGTGGGGACTGTGAAGACATTTGGTCATCCTCCACTTTTCGTGGTATTTCTTGCTTCTGCACTGGGAATTTGGTATTTGCTTCACAAAACATAAAAAGTTCATCTGGGATACAGTGCTGGAGGGAGTTCTGTCACGTGTGGTGGGTCAGGGTCTGCAGGAGAATGCACCAACCAGGCTTCTATCCCACATAGCTTGCACCAATAACCATAGCAACCTGATTCTGAATATTGCCCTGAAAACTCTCCATTTAACAAGATGCCTTTACATATAAGGGTCTGATGTCTGCACTATATCAGTCACAAAAAATTTGGAAGCCAATGGCAGATTCACATGGCCCCAACATGATGTTTTATCACACACCTGCCCACCACTGCTCTAGCCCCCCTACTCAGCAGGCTCCAAATTACTGGCTTCTCTTGTTCTACACCATTTTAATGAAACCCAGTCAAAAACAAGGCACTGTCTGGTATACACATGATCAGCAACAGGACATCAAAAGTTTCTGCAGTGCCACCTGGTCATGGGAATTTCAAAAATTTCATGGTATTTATCTAGCAATTTTTCAAGGGTGAAGTTAGAGGCACTGTGGGTTTCAATTCATTCAGGAACCATTAAGAGTTGAGAAAGTTCATTTCAATGAAAGCTCTGGAGAACTCTCACAGTCAATGCTTCTCAAACAGTTGCCAAAAGGTCTCCTAAAGCCAGGCCAATTGACATCAACAATGTGAGGTCCATGTGTGTTTTGACTCTCAAATATGGCTGCTAAGTCTTTCAGAATAAAATCATGTGATATCCTGGCTGAGATTCTCAGGCCTCTGTGGAAACCACCCTGGGCCTAGATCTCAGTTTCCAAGAGTGAGTCTCATGCGTGGCCTCCTAAAATCCCAACACAATTCATGGCAATACTTCTCTGAGGTCAGTTTCAGAACTCAGTCTCTAAGGGGAATCACACCAGAGTTCAAGCCCAGGTGGCCCCATCATCCCTTCCATCCGCCAAAAAATGACCACAATTAAAATCAAAACACTACCACAGGGCCATCATCTTCTTCCATGTAGACACTCATCATAACCTCTAGCTTGAGGATTCTATGAGCCCAAGGTAGTGTCCGAATAAGCTCACTTGCCCCTCATTTGCCTAAAATCATGATGGCCTGGACACTCTTCCTGTGAACCAGGAATGATCAAATATTCCTGCTGTTAAAGTGTTCCACTTCTCCAATTTGAGGCCTACTGGCTGTAGGGTATAGATTCTTTATGTGATTTGGAGTCATGAGAAAACCCAAGCAAATATGGGCTAGCCTCTGCAGGGATTTCAAGAACTCATTTGACCCAAAGGATCCCTATTCTCACTTGATGGAGGTCAGGAACCTAAAACAAGAGGGCAAAAATATTCACCCACAATGACTGCTCTTTTGGCCATTTTAGTTTTGGAAACACATGGGATCTTTCTTTAGATCCATCAGGTGCTGAGAATCTAAGCCACAACCTCATACAAGGACAAGAGGCTGATTCAGACACATCCCAATCCAAATCAATTAAGCAAAGAGCCACTGGTGATGTCCATACATTTCCATATGAAAACAGTTTTCTTCAGGCTACACAAAGGGGTGGCCTGAGGCAAAGACCTTCCTGACATTCAGGGTAATAGAAATAGAAGTAAGCAAATGGCCCAAAGAAGGGTTTCTCCACTGAGACTTTACTGGTCACACTGAAATCTGAGTTTTCTTAGATGCTCCCATTCCCTTCAGCTATCCAGTACATGACCATGTCACAGAACCTTGTGGTGTTACATATTTGGGAAACAAAACCATGAGTCTATTCTGGAGAGTGGCCAGAATTCACGAAGAAAACAGGAACTTTAGAAGATAATAGATGTTGCCCATCCATAAGGCAAGCTGCAGTCCATTCATTAATTGGGCAGTATGAATGCGGGGAAGCTTTCAACTAGAGACAACACATCCATTGATGCATTCTCTTTTCTAATGTCTACAACCACGGATACAGTGGGATACACAGACTTAGAAACACTCACCATGTCAAACGACTTACTAGAAACAGTCCACTCCAAACCAAACAAACCACCTTTCCTACCTATTCTCAGAACATGAGAAAAAACCACAAACTCACACCTACAACGGCAAAGGCACTTCCTTCCCCCAAATAGGTCTGTGACTATCCGGAGTGTCTTCTGACTGGTGGGCCATATTATGTTCCCCCAAAATGGCCTGTCCTGTTTCAGATCTGGTCTCCTTGGCCAACTCTGTGAAGTTGTCAGGAGCCAACGGTGAGCCACTACCTGCTTACTCAGGAAAGGCCCCTCTTCAGAGCTCTGCTGGCATTTGGCCATCCTCACATCAGTGGGTACCAAGAAAGACTGACTATGTCTTTGGGAAAAGCAAACAAGTTAGCCCACTGGAACTGGGAGTGGGACTGGCTCTGCGTGCCTTCCTTCCTGGATCCCAGGTTCAGAGAATTCCATCACCAAGGAAGTGAAGTGAGGTCACTTCTTTCAGGAACAGAATATGCTCACTGCCTTGGTAACCACTTTGTGCTAACAGTTGCTTCCAGGGTTCCCATGAGATGGAGGCTGCCCCAACATCCTGTGACACATTCAGAAGTTAGAATGGTATATCAACCATAGGCACCAGGGAACAGCTCTCCACAGAGGCCTGGTTCAGTCCATCTTCTCTTCATTAAGAAGAGAGAGGCTGATTCAGACCATCAATTAATCCTGACCAGGTTGTTTGCCATGGAAGATGACTATTGCTCTCTCAGGTCCTACATAGCTGCCTATATCTTCTGCAAGGATCATTTCTCCATGGATCTTTGATGTTCTCAGCAGGTGGAAGATCATCTACATTCCTATATTGTAAGACCCACACTGTCCCTGCTCTTAAGTAAGTTATACTGAGGGAACAGTGTATGGTTAGGGTTAATAACTTGTTCAATTTGGGTTACAAATAATTCTGCGGGATGAATAATGGTATTGGCAAAATGCGATGTTTACAAGAGTATATATGTGAAACATAAGTATGAAAGCAGAAATCTAGGTAAGATTTGAAGCCCAGAAGGGCATTGGGGACTTGAGTGGGATACTTAGCTTTGAGTAATGTGCAGCACAGATGTCTCAGATAAATCAATATACACTGGCATCGTACCTTATACCTTGGATATTGAATGTTGAAGAGAACATCCAGTCAAAAACCGATAGTCGGCAGGATTAGGAAGGTAGTTGGTAGGTTTAGAAAAAAGAGTGAGTATAGGATTTGGACCAAAAGTTCTTTAGCAATAGAATTTAGTGTAGAGAGTGTATGTAAATGTAAGCACATGTGAAGAGTCAGTCACAATGATGAACTGGGGAAAAATATAGGAAATCAGATATCAATAGAGACATTAGGAAATCAAGCAAAGTATAAATTGTGTGATAGGGTTAGACATTTTCAACAGGTTTGAAGTTGAATATATAATCTTAGGAAGAAACAAATATGTAGTCAAAAATAGAATTGATATTTGAGAGCATTAGGCAACCTGGACATGGATGTTTTTAGTAATCCATGCTCACTTTCCATTTACGCTTTGGTACAATTGTAAGTGTGACCTATGCTTTTTGTGTCCAGAATATTTCTGTAATAAAATGTGTATGTAGATCAGGTGACAATCGTATTTCTTCCACCAATTCTGGGAGCAATATTTTGAAGACTTACAAATTAGTATGGGGGTACAAATAGGTGTACCCTGTTTCTATGAATATAGACATAATGCATGAATAGACCATACTGTGAATAAATAATATAACTGGATCCACTTTAAATAATGAATTGAATAAATATCTGAAAATTTATAAGAAATTTTATATTGATATGCAATCATTCATTCCAACCAGTTATATATCTAACGATCATCTTAGGGTTACGGTTTATCATGATGGGTGTGTGAGTTTTGGTTCAAAATTGATTATGGAAATAGAAAATAATATATTTGGAAAAAAGTCTCATGAATAGACCAGTCAAGAGACATAGAGGAATACATGTGTTCTGGAGCAGGAAGTGATTGAAAGTGAAACAAATGCCTATAAATTTGCTAACTAGTGAATAAAATATATATACTATGATGTGCATAAACTGATGAAATAGTAATGTACCAGTGTGGAATAAAAATTAACGTCAAAATACACATCATGTCCCATAGGAACCTACATGCATTAATGTTAAACTGGGTCAGTTAATGTACACATATTAGGATTTGTATGCACCTTTTACTGAAGTTAGTTTTCAGTACTAGGAAACAAATATGTATTTCGGGTGGATGAATATTTCTAAGAATAATCTTGTGAAAAGTTGATTATTAATCCACATACATGAACATGAATGAATTTAGGGAGTGTATATAAGACACATATATTTCATATTTTTAAAAATATGGAGAGTATATATATATATATATATATATATATATATATATATATATATATATATACACACACACACACACACACACAAACACAGACATTAAAAAGTAGCGATATATATGCCAATCAAAATTCATCATGAAATATATATCATAAAGATGCAAAAACATTCATTTTAGTGAACAGGGGTTTATGTATAATGTTGTTCCACTGAGAAGCTCACCCATAGGTTGAATTTTCAGTTCCAACAGCGTTTAGGAGGAGTGATCACTTCTCACAGTTTGTATCTGCTAAGTCATATATCTTACAAGGATGTACGTGTGATACCTTGTAGGATTCTATTTGTGCATATAAAAATACATGTGCTGAATAGGCTCCAGAGAATGGGAGACCGTAATTCACATATTTGTTAACTTTAAAACACATTGAGAACTATTTCAATTAAATATTGAATAGATTTATAACACCTACCCTTTATCATGCAAAAGGCAAGTCCAACTCTGAACTGCAAGTATTTATGTACTGTTTGGGTTACTTTCTTCCATCATATTAGGATTAGTAGTCAGAGTCTAGTAGAATATGGGTTAGTGTCAGGGATTCAGAATTTCAAATGGAAAAAAGGAAAATTAATCTTCCAACTCTCATCCAGAACAATGCCTTTTCATTACCTTCGCCCCAAGGAAGACACAATTAGAGTAGAAGAGTTACAAAATCTGTGATTACATTTCTGGAATCGAAAATGCTCAGGAGTGCACAAACTTGGAGGTGGTATAGGAGTTTCCAAAAGTAAGGACAGGGTACACACTCCACAAACATGAAGCTCTGCTTGCCTAAAACTTTTTGAGAAACTGCCAGTGAAGTTGGGCACTGAAATATAGGTTGTTGTCAGGAGTTAAGCTTCCTTTGTAGTGAGACCCTCAAAGCTGGGTCTTCATCTATGTGACCTGGAGGACATCGTTTCCTATTTTCCAATAAACACGAGGCAGCAGTGCTCAATTCTCTCTTTGTAGGTAAACTGTGTCTCCCTGTGTGGACTGTGAAACAATTTGGTCATCCTCCACTTTTCGTGGTGTTTCTTGCTGCTGCACTTGGAGTTTGGTTCATGCTTCACAAAATACAAGGAGTTCAACTGGGAAACAGTGCTTGAGGTATTTCTGTCACGTGTGGTGGGTCAGGGTCTGCAAGAAAATTCACCAACCAGGCTTCTATCTCTCAAAGATTGCCCCCTTGTCCATAGCAACCTGATTCTGAACATTGCCCTTAAACTACGCCATATAACAAGATGCCTTTACATATAAGGGTCTGATGTCTGCACTCTGTCAGTTACAAGCCATTTGGAAGCCAATGGCAGATCCAAATGGCCCCACCATGATGTTTTATCACACACCTGTCCACCACTGCTCTAGGCCCACTACTCAGCAGGCTCCAAAATACTGGCATCTCTGTTCTAAACAATTTTCATGAAACCCTGTCAATCAAGGCACTGTCTGGTACACTCATGGTAAGCAACAGGACATCGAAAGTTTCTGCAGTTCCACCTGGTCATGGAAAATTCAAAAATTTCGTGGTATTTATCTAGCCATTTTTCAAGGATGACTTTGGATGCACAATTATTCAGGAACCATTAAATGTTGAGAAAGTTCATTTCAAAGAAAATTCTAGAGAACTCTCACAGGCAAGGCTTTCCAAAGAGTGGACAAAAGGTCACTTGAAGCCAGGACCATTGAGATCTACAATGTGAGGTCCTATGTCTTTTGACTCTCAACTATGGCTGCCAAGTCTTTCAGAATAAAATCATGTGATATCCAGGCTGAGATTCCCAGTTCTTTGTGGAAAGCCACCCTGGTCCTAGATCTCAGGTTCCAAGGGCGACTCTCATGTGTGGCCTCCTAAAATCCCAACACAATTCATGGCAATTCTTCTCTGAGATCAGTTTCAGATCTCAGTCTCTAAGTGAAAACACACCAGAGTTCAAGCCCAGTTGACCCAGTCATCTCTTCCAACCGCCACACCAATGACCAGAATTAAAACCAAAACACTCCCACATGGCCCTCATTTTCTTCCATATAGACACTCATCATAACCTTGGCTGGAAGTTTTTATGAGGCACACAGCCCAAGACAAAGTCAAAATAAGTTCCCTTGCCCTTCATTTGTCTAAAGTCAGTGTTTCCTGGACAACGTTCCTGTGAACCAGGACTGATCAAAGAGGTCTGCCATTAATACTGTTCTGCTTTTCCAATTTGAGGCATACAGACTGTCGGGTATAGTTTCTTTATGTGATTTGCAGTCATGAGAAAACCCAAGCACCTATGGGCTAGCCTCTGCATGGCTTGAAGAACTCAGTTGACCCAAAGATCCCTGTTATCACTTGATGGAGATCAGGAACCTTACAGAGGAAGGCAAGAGACTTCATCACAATGACTTCTCTTTTGGCCATTTTGGATTTGGATGCACACATGGGATCTTTCTTTAGATCCATCAGGTGCTGAGAATCTAAGCGATAATCTCACACTGCACTAAGAGGCTGATTCAGACATATCCCTTTGCAAAGCAATTAAGCCAGGGGCCACAGGTGATGCCCATTTATTTCCATTTGAAAACTGTTTTTTTCAGGCTTTGGAAATGTGTGGCTTTAGGCAAAGTCCTTCCTTTCATTCAGGGCAACAGAACAATAGGTAAGCAAAATACCAAAGCAGATTTTCTCCACTGAGACTTTCCTGGTCACACTGATATCTGAGTTTTCTGAGATATTCACCATTCTCTTCAGCTATCCAGTACATGGCCATGTCCCAGATTGTGGAGGAGATACATATCTTGAACACAAAACCATGAGCCTATGGGTGAGTGACCAGATTCAGGAAGATATCAGGAATGTAGGAAGGTAATAGGTGTTGCCCATCCATAAGGTAACCTGCAGTCCATTCATAAATTGGACAGGATGAATTCTGCGAAGAATTCTACTAGACTGGACACATCTATTGATGCATTCTCTTTTCTATTGTCTACAACCACAAATACAGTGGGATACCCAGACATAGAAACACTCACCTTCTCAAAGGACTTACTAGAAACAGTCCACTCCAAACCAAACAAACCGACTTTCCTACATTTTCTCAAAACTTGAGACAAAAATCACAAACACACAAACACACACACACACACCCACAAAGGCACCTTCTTTCCCCAAATAGGTCTGTGACTATCCGGAGCGTCCTCTGACTGGTGGGCCATACTATGTTTCCCCGAAATGGGCTGTCCTATGTCAGATCTGGTCTTCTTGGCCAAAACTGTGAAGTTATCAGGAGCCAGCGGTGAGCCACTGCCTGTTTTCTCAGGTAAAGCCCCTATTCAGAGCTTTCCTGGCATTTGTCCATGTTCAATTTAGTAGTTGCCAAGAAAGACTTACTCTATCCTTCTTAAATCCAAAAATTTGAGACCACTGGGACTTAGACTGGGACTGCTTCAGGGTGCCTGGCTTCCTGGATTCCAAGTTCAGAGTGTTCCATCAACAAGAAAGTGACATGGGTCACTTCGTCTAGAACTGAATGAGGTCACTGCCTTGGCAACCACTTTGTCCTAACAGTTGCTTCCAAGGGTCCATGAGATGGATCCTGCCCTTACTTCCTATGACACTTTCACAAGTTAGAATGGAATATCAACCATAGGCACCCGGGAACAGCTCTCCACACAAGCCTGGTTTGGTCCATCTTCTCTACATTAACAAGAGAGAGACTGCTTCAGACACACCCCTTCATCCTGACCTGTTTGTTTTTTTTTGTCATGAAAGATGACTTTCGCACTCTCAGGTCCATCATAGCTGCCTACATCTTCTTTAGGGATCATTTCTGCATGGACCTTTGAAATTCTCCGGAAGTTGAAGATCTCCTACATTCCTGTATTGTAAGACCAACTCTGTCCCTGCTCTTCTGTAAAGTTAGATTGAGGGAACAGTGTTTGGTTACAGTTAATAACATGTTTGATTTGGGTTAGGATCATTCTGCTGGATGAATAATGGTATTGGGAACCTGCAATATTTATAAGATTATATAGGTGAAATATATGAATGAAAACAGAAATCTCGGTAACATTTGAAGCCCAGAAGGGCATTGGGTCCTTGATTGGGATACTTAGCTTTTAATTATGTTCTGCACAGATGTCTCAGATAAATCTATACACAATGGCATAAGATCTGATACCTTGGATGATTGAATGTTGAGGAGAACAATCATTCAAAGAGGGAGAGTCGGTAGGATTAGGAAGATAGTTGGTAGGATTATAAAAAAGTGTGAGTATAGCATTTGGACAAATAGTTCTTTAGCAATAGGTTTTCAGGTAGACAGAAAATGTAAATGTCAGCATATGTGAAGAGTCAGTCACAGTGATTAACTGGGGAAAATATGTAGGAAAGCAGATATCAATAGAGACATTAGGAAATCAGGCAAAGTATAAAGTGAGTGATAGCAAAAGACATTTTCAACAGGCTTGAGATTGAATATATAATCTTAGGAAGTAACAAATATGTAGTCACCAATAGGATTGACATTTGAGAGCATTAGGCAACCTGGACATGGGTTATTTTCATAATCCATACTCACATTCCATTTATGCTTTGGTACAATCATAAGTGTGACTTTGCATTTTGTGGCCAGAATATTACTGTGATAAAACGTATATGTAGATCAGGTGACATGAGTATTTCTTGCACCATTTCTTGGAGCAACATTTTGAAGGGGTATAAATTAGTATTGGGGGTACATATAGGTGTACCATGTATGTATGAATATAGAGATAATGCATGAATAGACCATACTGCGAATAAATAATATAACTTGTTCCAACTTTAAATAATGGATTGAATTGATATCTGAAAATACACAGGAATCATATATTGATATACATACATTCATTCCAACCAGTAATACATCTAATGCTAATATTACGGTTGTGGTTTATCACCAAGAGTGTGTGAATTTTGCTTCAAATTTGATTATGGAAATCGAAAATAATGTGTTTGGAAAGAAATCTCATGAAATGACCACTCAAAAACAAGGAGGAATACATATGTTCTGAAGCAGGAAGTGATTGAATATGTTACAAATTTCTTTAAATTTGTGAACTTGTGGATGAAATGTATATTCTATAATGTATAAAAACTGCAGAAATAGTAATGTACCAGTGTTTAATAAAAATGAACGTCAAAATACACATCATGTTCCATAGGAATCTACTTGCATTGATGTTAAAGTGGGTCAGCTACTGTAAAAATATAAGGATTTGTTTGCACCATTCATTGAAGTAACTTTTTAGTACTAGAAAACAAATATGTATTTCAGGTGGATGAATATTTTTAAAATAATCTTATGAAAAGTTTAATATAAAACCACATACATGAACAAGAATGAATTTAGGGAGTGTATAATAGGACACATATATTTTATATTTTGAAAAATCTAGAGAGTATATATATATATACACACACACACACACACACACACACACACAAAACACACACAGAGACATTAAATAGTAGCAATATATATGCCAATTAAAAATTCATTGTGAAATATATATCATCCACAGATCCAAAATATTAATTTTACTGAACATGGATTTATGTATAATGTTTTTCAACTAAGAAGCTCACTCATAGTCTGAATTTTCAGTTCCAAAAGCATTAATGAGGAGTGATCTCTTCTCACACTTTGTATCTGCCAAGTTAGCCACCTCTCAAGAATATACGTGTGATACCAGGTAGGATTCTATATGTGCATATAAAAATACATGTGCTGAATAGGCTACAGAAAAATGGAGACAGGAATTCACATATGTGTTAACTTTAAAAACACATGCAGAACTATTTCAACAAAAAATTGACAAGATTTATAACTCCTACCCTATATCATGCAAAAGGCAAACCAACTATCCACCATGCCTCCTCTGAAGTGCTAGTATTTCTATTCTGTTTGGGTTACTTTTCTCCATCATATTAGAATTAGTAGTCAGAGTCTAGTAGGGTATGGGTTAGTGTCAAAGATTCAGCATTTCGAATGGAAAATTGAACAATGAATCCAATGTGTATGTAAATATGTGCTACACAAAATTATTCCCACTCTCATCCAGAACAATGCCTTGACAATTCCTTCACCCCAAGTAAGACACAATTAGAGGAGAAGATTTAGAAAATCTGTGAATAAATTTGTGGAATGCAATATGCTCAGGAGCTCACAACCTTTGAAGTGGTAGAGTAGTTTCCAAAAGTATGGGACAGGGTAAAAACTCCACAAACATGGAGGTCTGCTGGCCTAGAGATTTCTAGAGAAACTGCCTGTGAGTTTGGGCACTTGAAAAATATGTTGTTGTCAGGAGCTTTAGCTTCCTTTCTAGGGAGACCATAAAAGCTTGGTCTGGATCTATGAGACCTGGAGGACATGGTTTCTTATTTTCCAATGTACATGAGGCAGCAGTGCTGAATTCTCTTTTTAGGTAAACTGTGGCCACTGGGGAATAAATGTGTGCCAGTGTGCACTGTGAAGCCATATGGTCATCTTCCATTTTCGTGGTGTTTCTTCCTGCTGCACTGGGTGTTTGGTATTTGCTTCACGAAATACAAAGAGTTCAACTGGGTCACAGTGCAAGAGGAAGTTCTGTCATGTATGGTTGGTCAGGTTTTGCAGGAGGATCCAAGAACTAGGATCCTATCCTACATATCTTGCCCCCTTGACCATAGCACCCTGATTCTGAACAATGTCCTGAAACCTCTCCAAATAACAACTTGCCTTTACATGGAAGGTTCTGCTGGCTGCACCATGTCAGTCACAAGGCATTTGAAACCAATGGAAGATACACATGGCCCCACCACAGATGTTTTATCACATACCTGCCCACCACTGCTCTAACCTACTACTCAACAGAGTCCAACTTACTGGCATCTCTGTTCTACACCATTTACATGAAACCCAGTCAATCAAGGCACTGTCTGGTATATTCATGATCAGCAACAGGACATCAAAAGGTTTTCCAGTGCCACCTGGTGATGGGAAATTCAAAAATTTCATGGTATTTATCTAGCCATTTTTCAAGGATGAAGTTGGAGGCACTGTGAGTTTCAATTCTTTCAGGAACCATTAAATGGTTAGGAAGCTCATTTCAATGAAATCTCTGGAGAACACTCACAGGTAAGGCTTCCCAAAGAGTGGCCAAAAGATCATATGATGTTATGCCCATTTAGGTCTACAATGTGAGGTCCATATGAGTTTTGACTCTCAACTATGGGTGCCAAGTCTTTCAGAATAAAATTTGTGGTATCCTGGCTGAGAGGCTCAGTGCTCTGTGGAAAGCCACCCTGGGCCTAGAACTCAGTTTCCAAGGGCAACGCTCATGCCTGGCTTCCTAAAATCTCAACACTATTTATGGCAATACTTCTCTGAGGTCAGTTCCAGAACTCAGACTCTAAGGGAATCACACCAGAGTTCAAGAACATGTGGACCAAGTCATCTCTTCCAACCGCCACCCAAATGACCACAATTTAAACCAAAACACTCCAACGTGGCGCTCATCTTCTTCCATATAGACACTCACAATAACCTATGGCTGGAGTTTTCCATGAGGGGCACACCCCAAGACCGTGTCCAAAATAAGCTCTCTTACACCTAATTTGCCTAAATTCAGGGTGGCCTGGACACCCTTTTGTGAACCAGGAGAGATTAAGTAGGCCTCCCGTTAATACTGCTCCGCTTCTTCAATTTGAGGCCAAATGACTGTGGGGTTTGGATTCTTTATGTGAATTGGAGTCTTGAGAAAACCCAAGCAAATATGGGCTAGCCTCTGCAGGGATTTGAAGAACTCATTTGACCCAAAGGATCCCTAATCTGACTTGATGGATGTCAGGAAAGTTACAGAGGAAGGCGAGAGACTTCATCCACAAGGACTGCTCTTTTGGCCATTTTGTTTTTGGATGTAAACATGGGATCTTTCTTTAGATCCATCAGGAGCTGAGAATCTAAGTCACAGCCTCACACAGGGTAAATAGGCTGATTCAGACACATCCTTTCCAAAGGAATTAAGCAAAGAGCCACAGGTAATGCCCATTCATTTCCATTTGAAAACTGTTTTCTTCAGGCTTCAAAAAGTGGTGGACTGAGGAAAAGACCTTCCTGACATTCAGGGCAACAGAAGAATAGGTAAACAAAAGGCCCCAAGCAGGGTTTCTCCACTGAGACTTTCCTGGTCACACTGATATCTGAGTTTTCTGAGATGCTCACCATTCCCTTCAGTACATGGTCATGTCACAGAGCTTCGAGGTTGTACATATCTTAAACAGAAAACCATGAACCTATTCTGGAGAGTGGCCAGAATTCAGGAATAAAACAGGAACTAAGGAAGATAGCAGGTGTTGCACATCAATAAGGCAAGCTGCAGTCCATTCATAAATAGGGCAGGATGAATGCTGTGAAGCTTTCTACTAGACAGGATATATTCATTGATGCATTCTCTTTTCTAATGTCTACAACCACGGACACAGTGGGATACACAGACATAGAAATTCTCGCCTTGTCAAACGACTTACAAGAAACAGTTCACTCCAAACAAAACAAACTGCCTTTCATACCTATTCTCAGAACATGAGACAAAACCACAAACCCACACCCACACAACAAAGGCAGCTCCTTTCCCCAAGTAGGTCTGTGACTATCCGGAGTGTCCTCTGACTGGTGGGCCTTACTATGTTCCCTGGAAATAGCCTGTTCTGTCTCAGATCTGGTCTTTTTGGCCAACTCTGTGAAGTTGTCAGGAGCCAGCGGTGAGCCACTGCCTGCTTTCTCAGGAAAGGCCCCTCTTCATAGCTTTCCTTGCATTTGGCCATCCTTACATCAGTAGGTCCCAAGAAAGACTGAGTCTGTCCTTGGTAAATCAAAATAAGTTTGACCACTGGGACTGGGACTGGGACTGGCTCTGGGTGCCTGGCTTCCTGGATTCCAAGTTCAGAGAGTTCCATCACCAAGGAAGTTAGGTGTGGTCACTTCCTTTTGGAACTGAATGAGGTCACTGCCTTGGCAACAACTTTGTCTTAACAGTTGCTTCCAAGGTCACCATGAGAAGGATGCTGCTCCTACTTCCTGTGACACTTTCACAGGTCAGAGTGGTATGTCAACCATAGGCATGCAGGAGCAGCTCTCAACACATGCCTGCTTTGGTACACCTTCTCTACATTAAGAAGAGAGTGGCTGATTCAGACACATCCCTTCATCCTGAGCAGGTTGTTTGCCATGGAAGAATTTTGCTCTCTCAGGTCCTTCGTACTTGCCTACATCTTCTCCAGGGATCATTTCTGCGTGGACCTTTGAGGTTTTCAGCAGGTGGAAGATCCTCTATAATTCTGTATTTTAATACCAATTCTGTCCCTGCTCTTCTGTAAAATTAGATTGAGAGAACAGTGTATGGTTAGGATTAATAACAGGTTCGATTTGGTTTAGAAAGGAAACTACACGGTTGAGCAAACAGGGTCCTAACGTTAGCAATAATATGAGGATTTTTAATGGACTGGCCATGGCAGATAAAAGCGTAGTTAATCAGGTCACTATGTGAACCAAGACTCAAAGCTCCCTTTTGGGGCCTCTGTCTCTCTTTGACACTCTTCAAGTCGTTTTCTTAATTTACTCATAGATTATTTTACAACTCCAGTATTGTCGGCATAAAAACAACATTCTTCCCTCAATGCAAGCAAAAAGGCACCTTTCTCTCATAAAGAGGAGGTCCAACACTCGCCTGCTTTGTAAAACAACTTCAGAAAGAGAGAGGTTAAAATTCCTGTAAAGCTGTGATGTCGGTTTTTAATGTCTTTAAACTTTGGCATATTTCTGCTTCTAATTGTGTCTTTGTTGTGTCTCATGGACTAGCCCACCCCTTCAGCAACTATTATTTCTAATAGGATGGCTAAAGTGAGGGATACAGTTTCCCAGTGGAACCGGGTTGTATGCCCCCCTAGTTGATCTTTAAATGAACCTAAGTCATGATAGAGAACTCTGGAAAACATCTGCATCATTACATAATTAATCACATATATTGACCATTTTATGAAAACATAAATAATGTTAAAGTGTATAGAATTATACTGTTGTAGGGACGGACAAGGAAAGGGACCTAAGATAGCACCAAACACAGGAAAAAAGTCTTATTTGGTTGCATCCGGATTTAGAGGGCATTGCTTCTGTTGTAATCAATAATCCCCTGAAGCCCAAGTTTCGGTAGTTTTAGAATTTGTACCCAACATGTAAGGGAAGTGGCTCAGAAGTTCACAGTCTGTAGAAATTCACAGAAATCAGTTTTTGTTTTTGTTTTTGTTCCTCTGTTCTGGGCAAGTTAACTTTTCAAAGACACCTTGGAAAGGGAGAGCTTTTTTGTCTCTTTTTTTCTCCCTGCCAGCTGTCACCATGAAGCCCAATTGGTAACTTTTTTATCTTAGAAATCTAGCCATCTCTGTGAATCCCCAGCTCAAGGCCAGAGGCCTTGTTCACATATTTTGTGAAAATCTAGTAAGGCGGTGTCAAGCTTAGGGGTGGTGATTTTTTCAGCGAGTGGCCAAGTAGAACAGGGCAACACGAAAAGTGGAAGATCATCTACATTGAACTCTTTCAGAGGGACTCTTTTGCTGAAAGACCTAATGTAAGCCTCGGTGAAGACTTCTGGAGAAGGTTATTTAAGACATATCTATGGACCTGGTACAGAGGGGGAAGACGGGGAAGGCGAGGCTGAGAGCAGCTCCGTGGATCTGAGAATGAGGAAGATGAGATGTAAAAGAATAATGGAAAAGGGGTTTGGGATTTTCCTAGAACAAAACTTGAGCAGTAGAACGGGTAGAGCAGAGGTGAAGATGGGAGTGAGTATTCCAAAAAGCCTGTGAGGGACTTTAAATTCTTAGTAACCTGTTTTCAGTGATGACAAAGCAACTTTAAAGGCTATTTTTATTACATTTTGGATAGGGGTCTGAGGGCTCTTCTCAGCTGGTTTGAGCTTTGGTTTAGCTTCTTAGAGGACTTGGTGGGACCTAGTGCAGGCACAGACAGAAAAAGAGAGGAGTGAGTGAGTGGAGGGGTACCTCGGTACCTGCTACCTCAGCAAGGGGGCAATGGTCTGAGAACTGGCGGAGGTTTGGGTTTTTGATGTAGTAATTGGAGGGAAGAAATCAGGTTGCTGAGGTGGGAGTGACAGCAGAGAGTCTAGAGCAGAAGGCTGAGGGTGAGGAACTATTGGAGAAGCATAGTACAGGATGTGAGTGAAGGAGGGAAAAGGATTCCACATAGGGGAATTTTCCCCTTTTGAGCACTTGCCGAAGTTAAAAATGTCACGCAGAATTTGAGGATCTAGAGAACCCTCTGGGGGCCATAGTTTTTGGTTGTCTAATTGGTTATATGGCCAATGCTGTGTACTGAATTTGATGAGGAGTTTGGGTTCCACCAGGCAGCCCCGGTATGCTCACATCCCCATGAATTACACAAGAAGTTGGCTTTCCCCCCACACAGCCATGGCTGTTTGTGGCTTTGATAGTCCGTCGGGCATATATAGTAATCTAGGCTAACCAACCTGAATCTGGCTCGCGTTTCCGTGCATCCATAATGTTTGTTTCAATTATCTATGGTATGGAAGGGATTTAATGGAACTTTAGTGGGATCCTCTTCATTGGGGTTATCTCAATAGGAAAGACCTATACCAAGCTGAAAAATGTCTGGGTGGAGAGATAGCCACCAGGTCCCTAAGGGGGCTGTATGCGAGATAGACCATACTTCTTGTCTAGTAAGATTTCAGATCAGCCTTCACTGCTGAACAGGCTGATGAGGGTTAGGAGTACTGGTGGCCAAGGGGAGAGTCTATAGTCTTGTCCACATAGCGAATACGCAATTTGAAATGGTTACCAGTTTTTTCCAGTTTCCAACCAGAGTCTGGACACAGCGAAGGCTTGAGATGAGAGGCATGGATCCAAAAAGTGATTCTGTCTACTTTTATGCCTGTAGGTGTTATAAGTAGCACCTGGTATGTTCCTTTCCAGCGGGGTTCTAGGGATAACACCTGATGTTGTCTTATGTTGACGAAGTCTCTTACTTGATATTGATGTGGAATCCCCTCGTCCCCAGGTTGGTAGGCAGTGGCCAGCTGTTTCCACAGTTATCACTGAGTTCTTTCAATGGCTTTAAGTCTGTCAAGCAAGGGGTGTGGAAGGGATTGTTAGGCCTTAGAGTTGGGGATTAGGTCCCTTACTGGATGATGGGCATCATAGAGAATTTCATAGGGGGTGAGGTTACACAAAGAAACTGAGGGAGTATTTCTCGCATGAAACAGTGCATAAGGCAGGAGCATAGTCCAATCTTTTATGCCGGTCTCTAAGCTTAATTTTGTTAAGGTCTGTTTAATGGTTCTATTTATTTTTTCTACCTCTCCTGAGCTCTGGGGTATATAAGCATAATGTAACTTACAATTAATCCACACCTGACTTACCTGGGCCATGAACACAAGTCCATTATTAGACCCTATTATCTTAGACAGACCGTATCTTGGAAAAATATCTTCCAGGATCTTCTTGAGAACCATTTGCGCCATTTTTTTTTTTTCTGTGTGTGTGTGTGTGTGTGTGTGTGTGTGTGTGTGTGTGTAAGGCTTCAATCCATCCTGAGAATGTATCCACAAAGACTAGGAGATATTTAAGTCCATACCTTGCTGGCTTAATTTCAGTAATGTCCACTTCCCAGAATTGTCCTGGTCTGGTTCCTCGTAGGTGCTTTCGTCTAAGAAACTTGGAAGGGTAAGCATTAAACAATTGACTGACCCGACAGGCTTTTGTTACCAGTTCAATTATTTCCTTTCGCTGTGCGTCAGTTAGTGGAAAACTCTGTTCTTAATCCTACAGGAATGCCTGCAGTTTCTTTGAACCAAGGTGAGTGAGTTGATGTACATTTTTAACGTAGTGTAGGGCTTTCTGTAATTGCAGGCTGAGCTCAGTAAAGTTGAGGCATTCAATGTCAGTGTCCTTAGATGTTATCTAAAACTTCCTGGTACTTAGGGGTCCATTGGAATTGGGCATCTCCCTTTAACAGCGGGTATAAAGGAGCAGCTAAGGACTCAAACCCATTTATCCATAACCTGCAAAACCCAGCAATCCCAAGAAACTCTTAGTTGTCTGCTGTAAGATGGGCGTGGTATCTGCTCAATGGTTTGTTTTCTGGGCTCAGTGAGCCATCGTTTACCGCCCCTAAGGAAATAGTCGAGGAAGATTACTTCTTGCTGGCAAATTGGGCAATTTTGGCCGAAGCTCTATACCCGAGTTGAGCAAGCTCGGATAATAGTGCTTGGGTCCCAGTTCAGTTTTCCTTGGTGTTGGATGCCAGTAGCAGGTGATCCACATATTGAAGCTGGGTGAATTCGGGGTGTGTAGTTCTGAAATTGTTGAGATCTCTGTGAAGGGCTTCATCAAAGAGAGTGGTTGAGTTTTTGAACCCCTCTGCGAGTCTAGTCCAAGTTAGTTGACTAGACTTTCCGGTTTCTGGGTCTACCCACCCAAAAGCAAACAGCAACTGACTATCTTTATGCAGAGGCAAGCAAAAGAAAGCTTGTTTTAAGTCCAGAACAGTATACCATTTCTGCTCAGGGTTCAGAGTGCAAAGCAGATTGAACAGATTGGGTACCGTGGGGTAAATGTCCTGCACTCTGTTGTTGATCTCTCTTAGGTCTTTAACAGGGTGATAGTCCCTGGTTCCTGGCTTTTTCTTCTAATAGGAGGGGAGTGTTCCAGGCCAATTGACAGGGCCTTAGGACCCCTAAGGCCAGATATTTCTGAATATAGGGCCTTATCCCATCTTTAGCTTTTTATGCTTAGAAGATATTATTTGACATTGATTGGGGAGGCTGAGGTTTTTAAATCCACTGTTATTGGAGGTTGTTTCACGGCCAGGCCTAACACAGCAGTTTTTGCCCATGCATCTGGGGTAGCTTGCCGGTTTGATCAGTCTTGGGGGGTGTGAAGAGTGGACGTTCATCTTCTACTAATATAGTGAAAGCCGTGACTATAGGAGTTTTTACTGAAGGATTTAGAAATTTCATTTGGGGGCCTTCAGGGTTAAAAGTTATTTTGGCCCAGAGCTTGGTGAGCAGATCTCTGCCCATCAATGGGTGCGGGCATTCTGGGATTACTAGGAAGGAGTGATGGATTTTTCCTTTCCCCAGGTCCATGGTCCTCTTAGAAATCTAAGCCCGATATTTACTGCCGTTAGCCCTTTGAACTACAGACCTTTTATTTGATAGACGGCCCAATGGGGCCTTAAGGGCTGAGTATACTGCTCCTGTATTCACTTCAAAGTTTACTGGGGTCCCCTACACTTCAAATCTTACCCTGAGCTAGGGGAAAGAATCTGAGCCCCAACTTTCTTAGTCATCCCCCAGAGTCAGAATGGCTGGCTGGCATGTCTGTCTCTTTATAGGGCACTCTTTGGCCCAGTGTCCTTTTTTTTTACAGTAGGCACATTGATCTGAGGCCAGGGTGGCCTGTGGCACGGGCCCAGGTATCGCTTCCTGTCACCTTATGTCTTAATTTCTGGCCTCTTTCTTGTTGTGACCAGGATCTTAGTCAATGCCTTAGTCTTTCTTTTGCTTCTCTCATCCTCCCTCTGCTCCCTTTCTTTTTCCCTGTTTCTCTCTTATAGTATACTTTTTCGGCTTCTCTGACTAAATCTCTCTTTTAACTTTTTTTTTTTTTAATATCCATGGCAGCTTCAACAATTAAGGCCATCGTGACAGATGCCTTTTGATCTGCTGCCTGAGGATCGAAAGGAGTATATCTCTTATATGCCTCCATAATTCTCTCTAGAAACATAGAGGAAGATTCATCAGGCCTTTAAATAATTTCTCTTACCATGGCCAAATTAGTTGGTCACCTAGCGGCCCCTTGGATACCCGCAATTAGAGCCTGGCAATAATTGGACAGATGCTCCCTATCTTCAAAGGTGTTGGGGTCCCAGTTGGGTTGGTTAAAGGGGAAGGCAGCTTTTATTATGTTGGGAAGTTGTGTTGGTCGCCCATCAGGTCCGAGGATATTTTTTTCTAGCTTCCAGGAGGTTTTTCTCTCATTCCTCTGTCATGAAGAGAGTCCCTAGGAGTTGTTGGCAGTCATTCCAAGTAGGCAGGTGTGAAAACGTTGGCGAGTTCTCTGAGTTTTTTTAGCCGGGCCAGCTTCCTCCAGGGAAGGAGGCGCTGTGTGTGTCATGGTACAGTCATCTGGAGGGCGCTGGGCCATTCTGGCTTCCTCGAATGGTGGAGAGGCTGAGTCAGCAGCAGGGGAATTACTTACAGGGTTTTGGGGGTTGGGGGACAAGGGCAGAGGATAAGGACGAGTAGAGTCTTGAGACTCAGGGAGAACAGAGGGTGGAGGTTGAGGAACAGAGAGTTTGAGAGATAGAATCATAGGGGAAGGAGTAGGAGTGGGTGCAGGGACAAGGAAAGGCTTCACCCATGGAGGAGGAGATTTGCAGAGGTCCTGACAATTTAAGATATATGGCTATTGATCTGGATGTCTATGTGGCCCCGGCTGAAAGACAATATCTCAGACTTTTCAAATTAGTGCGAAGTAGAAACATCCTTCTAGAGGCCATCCGACTACAAAGGTGGGTTATTCTGAGACACAGAATCTGCCAGGTCTGGTGTTTTAATGAAAAAGAAAGATTGTGAGCCCTTAAGCAGACTTTGGTCCAGTGATTAAGGGTCAGGGACAGAGGCATTGAAGTGCTCTGTCCCATAATGAAATATACACAGACAGTGAAAGCAACAACACATGACACAGACAAGACAAGACAATAAAGACAGGCAATGGACGTCCAATACTGAGACCAGGACTGAGTAGCCGGCAAAACCTGATGGGCTGGCAATTCCGAATCTGAAAGAAAATATCACTGAGTCGAGGAGACTATGGTTCCTTGATTTCCCGAGTCCATCCCCCAGGGACATGGCCTGTGGCTCTGTGACATGTGTGTCAGCCACCGTGGGAGAGAGCTCACGCTCTTTACCAATAGCCATTTTGTCAAACCCTAACCTGAATCCTGAAACCAGAAAGAGGGGCCTTATTTACCCCCAGAGCATCCCGTTGGGGGTCTTTCATCTGCAGCTGCCGGATCTCGCTGGGGCCACCAGAAGTAAAGGTCGGGTGAGCATCGATGAAAGAGACCACCAAGAGACTGTCTAATGCAACAGCAAAGGGTTTATTGGGAGTCCGGCATGCAAGGGCTCAGAGCTCGCTTGAACAGAGCAGAGAGCCCTGAGAACAGCTTAAGAAGTGCTTATATATTTTCCTTGGAGAGGGCAGGGAGGGAAGTTTATTGATGGGTAAGGGCGAGTGGGCGGTTTGCGTGCAAATGGTTGATGGAGTACATTCTGCAGTTTGGCAGTTGGGGGCAGCACATTCTGGGAACAAGAAGAGCAAACAGTTCTCAAGATTTCAACAGTGTTTTATTAAGCATACAGAAAAACAGGAAGTGACAAGTACCTATTTTATTAACCTTTCAATATAAGTATGAAAACAGAAATCTAGGTTAGATTTGAAGCCCAGAAGTTCATTTGGCCCTTGATTGGTATACTTAGCTTTGAATTACGTTCCGTAGAGATGTCCCAGAAATATGGATATACAATGACACAGGACCTTGTACCTTCTTAGAGGTCAGTTCCAAAACACAGTCTCTAAGGGGAATCACACCAAAGTTCAAGACAAGATGGACTCAATTATCTCTACCAACCACCACACAAATGACCACAATTAAAACCAAAACACTCCCAAATGGCACTCATCTTCTTCCAAATAGACACTCATCATAACTTCTGGCAGGAGGATTCCATGAGAGGCGCAGCACAAGACAGTGTCCCAAATAATCTCCCTTTCCCCTCATTTGCCAAAAGTCAGAGTGGCCTGGACACCCTTCCTGTGAACCAGGAGTGATCAAATATGCCTGCCATTAATACAGCTCTGTTCTTCAATTTGAGGCCTACTGACGGTGGGGTTTAGATTCTTTATTTGAATTGGATTCATAAGAAAACCCAAGAACCTATGGGCTAGCATCTGCAAGGCTTTGAAGAACTCAATTGACCCAATGGATCCCTTTTCTCACTTGATTGAGGTCAGGAACCTTACAGAGGAATGCGAGAGACTTCATCAACAATGACTGATTTTTTGGCCATTGTGATTTTGGATCCACACATGGGATCTTTCTTTAGATCCATCAGGTGCTGATAATCTAAGCCACAGGCTCACACAGAGCCAAGAGGCTGATTCAGACACATCCCTTTACAATGCATTTAAGCAAAGAACCACAGGTGATGCCCATTCATTTCCGTTTGAAAACTGTTTTCTTCAGGCTTCACAAAAGCGTGGCCTGAGGCAAAGACCTTCCTGACATTCAGGGCAACAGAACAATAGGTAATCAAAAGGCCCTTCGCAGGGTTTCTCTACTGAGACTTTCTGGGTCACAGTGATATCTGACTTTTCTGAGATGCTTGCCATTCTCTTCAGCTATCCAGTACATGTCCATGTCACAGTGCTTGGAGGTGGTACATATCGTGGAAGCAAATGCATGAACCTATTCTGGAGAGTGGCTAGATTTCAGGAAGAAAACAGGAACTTAGGAATAGCAGGTGTTGCCCATCGATAAGGCAAGCCCTAGTGCATTCATAAATTGGGCAGGATGAATGCTGGGAAGCTTTCTACTTGACAGGAAACATCCATTGATGCATTCTCTTTTCTAATGTCTACAAGCACGGACACAGTGGGATACACAGACATAGAAACACTCGCCTTGTGAAACAACTTACTAGAAACAGTTCACTCCAAACCAAACAAACCGACTTTCCTGCCTATTCTCAGAACATGAGACAAAACCACAAACACACATCCACACCCACAAAGGCACCTCCTTCCCCAAGTAGGTCTCTCACTCTCCAGAGTATCCTCTTACTGCTGGTCCATACTATGTTCCCCCGATATGGCGTTTCCTGTCTCAGATCTGGTCTCCTTGTCCAACTCTGTGAAGTGGTCAGGAACCAGCTGTGAGCCACTACCTACTTTTTCAGGAAAGGCCCCTCTTCAGAGAACTCCTGGCATTTGGCCATCCTCACATCAGTAGGTACCAAGAAAGACTGACTCTGTCCTTGCTAAATCGAAGCAAGTGAGACACTGGGACTGGGACTGAGACTGACTCTGTGTGCCTGGCTTCCTGGATCCCAAGTTCAGAGAGTTCCATTACCAAGGGATTGAAGTGAGGTTACATCCTTCAGGAACTGAATGAGGTCACTGCCTTGGCAACCACTTTGTCCAAACAGTTGCTTTCAAGCGTACCATGAGAAGGAGGCTTACCCTATTTTCTGTAGCACTTTCACAAATTAGAATGGTATATCAACCATAGGCACCAAGGAACCGCTCTCCACACAGGCCTGATTTGGTCCATCTTCTTTATATTTGGAAGAGAGCCTTTAGTCCAGGGAGCACTGCAGTGAACCTCTGCACTAAAACTATTAGCAAGCACCTGATGGAGGACGCCTCCATAGGTAAGTGGCTCCTTTATAACATCTGATATCTGGTTAAGGGAGATCTCTTCTGATGACAGAGATGTGGCACGGGGAGGCTCATATATACTTCTGTCCAGGACAGTAACGAGAATCTTTCTGTCCTCTGTTCTGTTCTGTAGGGAATTCCTCTGGAACTGTAGAGAGGTGCCGACGGGCACGCATGCGCTCCTACCCTGGAGCTTTAGCAAGATGTTGCACTCTTGCCCTGTTTCTGTGTTTAGGCGCTGGGTTTCTGTTTTTTTGTGTTCTGTGTTCTATTTTTTGGTTTTTTGTTTGTTTGTTTTTGTTCGTTTTGTTGTGTGATATTGGTGGTAAAAACTTAAGTATATTGGACATGAAAATCAGAAATAAAGAGATTAAGCCTGACACCCCTTTGGACTGTGTTTTAAGGAACTGCAATGAACTTTATCCCCCATTGTAAAGCAGGATGATAGAAGCCCCTAGCTGGCTGCCTGGAGCACACCCATTGCAGAGGGCTATGCCTGCTGGGGACCTAAGAACTGAGTATCTCCCAGGTTAACAAGTGAAACTCCTTTAAAACCCCTTGTCCCTCCAGATAAAGAGAGTCACAACTTTGGCAGAGTCCCCTGTGTTTCTCCTTTGTTAGCCAAGCAATAAAACTCCTTTTTTCTTTTTCTCAAAACCCAGTCCTCATTATTAAATTTGTATTAATTGGCTTCAAGGTCAGGAACCAAACTTTAAGTTACAAATCTTGTACCCCCCCTCCGCCCCGGAACTTTGTGAGAGCTATCTACTGAAATGTTAGGAGATAGAGCATGCTTGATGTGGAACTGAATCAGAGGAGCTAATCCTGTATGTAAAAGGGGAAACTGAGGGACTCCCAGCAGCTGCCAAAGCCCTGTTGATTCAGGGAATTACCTCCTTCCTTCCCTGCACTGTAAGGATTATGCCACCTCTGTCTTGTTAAAAAAAGAGAAAAAGAAAAAGGTGACACTAAATGCAGTAAAGTCACCATGGAGACACTTTATTTTACATTTCAGGTTGCCCTTCTGTGAAAACATCTGGTCCCCTTGTGGGGACATCTATGGTGCCACTGCTGTAGGAGATTTTTCTCTTATCTGCTCTGGTTTAAAGGGTTCTGTCTGACAGCCATAGTCTGGACCTCCTTTCTGTCTGTATTGTGTCTTAGTTTCTGGCCCTTTAAGACATCTGCAATAATGTGTTGATATTATAAATTGTTTTTGGGGAATGATCTTAGCTGAATGTGTGTCTAAATGATGATGTTTTATTTTAACAATCTGGTAACTGAATGGGTTTTTGAAGCATTGCACAATCTTGGAGTAAAAAGTCGGGTTTAGGTAATTGTTTAGTTTATGATTTCAGATAATTCATGCCAGAGAACTTAAATACTTAGGATGGATAACTGAAGAACTCTACTTCCAAGTTGGCAAGAAACTTCCCAATCATACGGTCTTTTTTTTTTTTTTTCACCAATTTTGAATTGGGTAGCCTGGGAAAATGTCACTGTGTGTACCAGTGCATTAATTTGGACATAAATAGTAAATCATAGTATGGTGTCTGTTGACAAAACAAGATGTAAAGATATAAAATTTTGTGAATTGTATCTTAAACTTGTATCATAATTTTCAACATCTGAACCTGAAAATTATGGTTAAAATGCCTTAGTCCTGAGATGTCTGTTCAGAATAGCAGTTTTTTTGCTGCTCCTTCCAGACCTCAGCCATGACTTATGTTGAAATGCAAATGAAAGAAGCCTGCAAGCTTTGTAGGAGAGTGATTTGAGGTCTAAGGGAAAAAAAGGTAAATTGTATGTTATTTACTAATTACTGGCAAGTCATTTTTTCTAGGACTCTTATTTTTTTTCTTAGATACTTTATGTTTTTTGACCTCATGATTTTGAGCATACAGACCTAGGTTAATGTTTTTCTGATCAGTTCTATCTTTGACCAACTGTGGACTTTTTGAAACATTGCAATAAAGATTTCAACTACGAAAAGCTACAAGGCCTTTACTATTATTATGTGTGCACAAATTGTTATGTGTTGTATGTCTATATATACATATATCCGTATATCATATATATGATACACAAATTAACATATATAAGGAGCGCTCATAAAAAAATAGCGCTCGTAAAAACAAATTTTAAAAAAGTGGATCCAAAGATCTTTAATTCACGTGATTTAAATGTTTCAATTTAAATTGGATAAAGAGATAAAAACAAATGTCTTTAAATTTAAGCTTACAAAGTTTTCTAGGTGTTCAAACATCTAACAAAATATTAACATCTACAAAATGTCTAATATGCCTTGGCTCTAGTACCTTTCCTTCAACATAAAAATGGTTTACACTGTTCAATACATTTCTCTAACTTTTTGATAAATAAGTAAAGTAAATTTGATATGGGATTACTCATTCATGAGTACTTTTGTTAGATATCTGATTGATTTACTAAGATCTGTATTTTTTTTAGTAAACTCTGCATAAGATTGTAAAAATCAGTCATGTGTTAATGAGACAAAAATTTCTTAAAACATAAGTTTACCCATAACATTGAGTTTATTAAGATTTATGTTTTCTAGAGCAAGCAACCATAAAAATTAAACAACTGATTAAATAAGAACTGTTATTTTAGAGCACTGTACTGCCATTTCTTTAAAAGCCAAACTTGATTAATGTAGAAACATAAATGTAATTGTTATGCTATTAATGTTTTCATATCTTACAGGTATGGAAGTCTGTAAGGTAGAAACGTTTAAAGAGTATTATATCAAGCTGGTGCTCTGAAGTTGTGTGGTAAAAATATATTGTGGATTTATTTACCTGTTATCAATAAGATATGTAAATTTTTATGTTACTTTTTACATTGGGGAACAATTTAAATGTATTTTTAAGTTAATTAGAGCCTAATCTTTGTAAAGGTTAAAAACTTTCAGCCTTTCTTTATTTCATGTTTTAAATGTGATATCATATGGTGTTAGCTAATGTTCATGTGACCTCAAACAATTTATTTAAACATTGTCAAATGATATTTAAAAATAAAGATCAGCTTTAGAACTAAAATAGTTAAGATTTATAAAGAGCCCTGCATTTCCTGAGATAAGGCTGTGTGTCCCATCTTACTACATGTGAGAATGACTATGAAATGATTAGGTCAGATAATATTTCTTTAAAGTTATGTTAAAAAGTTTTTTTTTATTGTCAATATTCCTAGGATCTCAAACAGGGGAAATAATGTATAACTCAGCCAAAAAATTCAGGGAAGATATTACACGAACTAAGTATTTTTACTTTTGTTAATTTTAGTTTGAAATTTTCTTATAAGTGATCTAAAGATTCCCTGTTAGTGTTTTACAAATGCGTTGCTATAAGAA
The DNA here is from genome assembly GCF_048772815.1 of Callospermophilus lateralis. Lineage (NCBI taxonomy): Eukaryota > Metazoa > Chordata > Mammalia > Rodentia > Sciuridae > Callospermophilus > Callospermophilus lateralis. The sequence goes on along the minus strand of NW_027512546.1, from coordinate 52,268 downwards.
CACAACATGGGTTTATTCAAGATAATAAGTCATCAACTACAATACAGACAGAATAATACAGATCCCAATTAATAAAAAGGTAATTATAAAGTTATAGACATTAAAGCCCAGTACTCTTAATGTAAGGCTGTTAAAATTTATTTGCTGGATTTTTAAGATTAGGATTTAAAATGAATGTTAAATGAAAAGGGCCAAGAAAACCAATATTTGGCTCTTGCCCTCTGAGTCAGTCTGAATCCAGGGAACAGGGGACTTCTCTAAAGAGCTTTGCAACTCTGGGCCACATAACCTCCTGATCAGGGAGATTAATGAGACCACTGGAGAACAGAAAGCCAATCAGTGCATTTGTTACAAAGAGGAGAGTCATCAGAGAAAGGAGACATCCCTGATGCTTCTGAGGGAAGCCAAATGGTCAAGCAAGACCTGGACCCACCTAGCGCAAATGGCACTAGCAGAACTGAGAATCTCCTCTCAAGTTTCCCCAGAATTGATTCCCACAAAAGCTCAGCTGACTGTTAACAATAGATAGAAACAAAAGTCAGTTTGACTGCTTCATCTTAAACACTTAGCAAAGACAGTTAAGACCAAAATACAGCCACTCCTGGGCATTTTAAATAATAATAATAATAATAATAATAATAATAATAATAAAATTTTAAGGTATGCACTTTATCTTATCCTCCCAAAATAAGTAAGACTGGAGGCTACAAAGAAGGATTCTCACACAGGAATGCCTAATACTTATAAAAAGAGACTATCAAGAAGAGCTGCCACAGGCAGAAGTTTTCAGTTTAAGACCTACAGATATTCCTAACCTACACAGGTAGGCTTGGTGTTTGCTAGTACGATTATCCAGCCCTGAGTAACAGAATTAAAGGTTTCTCTATTAGACGCAGAGGTCATACTAGTAAAAGGATTTTTACAAGATCAGATGACATTAAATTATTAAACTGTGTCTTATTGGGAGGGCCAACTGTAACACTTAAAGTTAAATATTAAGTTGACTGTCCTGATAATTGGGGATATTAAAGACTGGTGAGGGAATTTCTATACAGTGACATGTTCCAGCTGCTGCAACATTTATTCAGTACTCATGGTTTTTGTTTCACTCATAGAAGAATCCATTCACAGATGACTTTACAACCTGTTCTTCCTCAACCTGACTTCAAACCGAACTGACTTCTAAAGGGCAACTCATGTCTCTCAACTGACTTCTAATAGTCAACTCATGTCCCTCATGACGAGCCCACTCACGTCACCCTGTCTCAGGAGAGAAGAAGAAAAAATTAGTGATGCCACTCTTTTTACAACAATGGAGAGAAAGATAAATAGACTATCAATATAAATAATTAATTAAGTCAGGTAAAATCAGGGAGATCGGTTTTGGGTGAGTTGTAAAATTTTGGAGACTCTTATCTGAGGGATAAAAATTTCCTCAGTGTTCTTCCCATAATCTATCAAAGATTTGAAAGGGACACAGAGAAAAGGGGGAAATTGTAGACCCAACCTGATCTTTTATTAAAATTGGGAGCCATCATGCCACAAAGCCATGAAAAGATAATTTTGGCTTTACCATAAATTACTTCAAATTCTGAACCTGCGTGGAATGCCTGCCCACGTCTTGAACTCACGCATGCCCAGCTCTCTGACCAGATAGCAGCCCTCTCTGAAACTTTAGTGACACATCATAAATATTTGCCTTCTCTGGCCAGACAACAACCCTCTCTGAGGCTCTAATGGTCCTCATAAATTCTGATGTAGAGACAGCAAAAAAAATTGTAAACTACCTTTAATGTGATGTTTATCAGAGTTCTGTTATCTGTAACCCCCCTTTTGTGTAACTTTCTGGGCTATAAAACTGGGCTGTAGGAAAGCTGGGGATGCTGTCTTGTTTTCACCATTTTGGGAGGGAGAGGCAGCACGGCCGGTGGAAATAATAAGCTTAATTTTATTTGATTTTAATTTGAGTCAGTGGTCTTTTCTAGCGTCCTGGTCTAACAGGTAAACACTCCAAAGACGTGGAGCTCTGCCGGCCTAAAGACTTCTTGAGAAACTTCCTCTGAGGTTGGGCACTTGAAATATATGTTGTTGTAAGGAGATTTAGCTTCCTTTCTAGTGACACCATAAAAGCTGGGTCTGCATCTACGTGACCTGGAGGACATGGTTTTTTGTATTCTAATGAACATGAGGCAGCAGTGCTGAATTTTGTATTTATAGGTAAACTGTGGCCACTTGGTGCTCAGTGTCTCCCCGTGTGAACTGTGAAGCCATTTGGTCATCCTCCACTTTTCGTGGTGTTTCTTGCTGCTGCACTGGGAGTTTGGTATTTGCTTCATGAAATACAACGAGTTCAACTGGGACCCAGTATTGGAGGGAGTTCTGTCACTTGTGGTGACAGAGAATGCACCAACCAGGCTTCTATCTCACAAAGCTTGCCCATTTGTCCATAGAAATCTGACTCTGAACTTTGCCCAGAAACCTCTCCATGTAACAAGAAGGGTCTGCTGGCTGCACCATATCAGTCACAAGCCATTTTGAAGGCAATGGAAAATCCTCCTGGCCACACCACAGATGTATTATCACACACCTGCCCACCACTGCAATAGGCCCACTACTCAGCAGGGTCCAACTTACTGGCATCTTTGTTCTACACCATTTTCATGAAACCCCGTCAATCATGGCATTCTCTTGTACACTCATGATCAAGAAAAAGACATCCAAAGGTTCTCCAGTGCCACCTGGTTAAGGGAATTTCAAAAATTTTATTGTATTTATTTAGCCATTTTTCATGGATGAAGTTGGAGGCATTGTGGGTTTCAGTTCATTCAGGAACCATTAAATGGTGAGGAAACTCATTTCAATGAAATCTCTGGAGAAATCTCACGGGCAAGTCATCCCATAGAGTGGTCAAAAGGTCACATGAAGCCAGGCCCATTGAGGTCTTCAATGTGACGTCCATGGGTGTTCTGACTGTCAACTATGGCTGCCACATCTTTCAGAATAAAATCATGTGATATCTTAGCTGAGATTCCAAGGCTCTGTGGAAAGTCACCCTTCTTTTTTGATCTCAGTTTCCAAGGGGAAATCCAATGTGTGGCCTCCTAAAATCTGAACACAGTTCATGGCAATATTTCTCTGAGATCAGTTCCAGAACTCAGACTCTAAGGGGAATCACACCAGAGTTCAAGCCCAGGTAGACCCTGTCATCACTTCCAAGCACTACACAAATGACCACAATTAAAACCAAAACACTCCCACAAGGCCCTCATCTTCTTCCATATAGACACTCATCATAACCTGTGGCTGAAGGTTTCCATGAGGGGCTCAGCCAAAGACAGTGTACAAAATAAACTCCCTTGCCCATAATTTGCCTAAAGTCAGGGTTGCCTGGATACCCTTCCTGAGAACCAGGAGTGATCAAATAAGCCTGCCATAAATACTGCTCTGCTTCTCCAATTTGAGGCCTACTGACTCTCGGGTATAGACTCTTTATGTGAATTGGAATCATGAGAAAACCCAAGCACATATGGGCTATCATCTGCAATGTTTTGAGAACTCATTTGACACAAAGGATCCCTATTTTCACTTGATGGAGGTTAGGAACGTTACAGAGGAAGGCGAGAGACTTCGTCCACAATGACTGCTTTTTTGGCCATTTTGGTTTTGGAAGCACACGTGGGAACTTTCTTTAGATCCATCAGGTGCTGAGAATCTATGCAACAGCCTCACACATGGCCAAGAGTCTGATGCAGACACATTCCTTTCCAAAGCAATTAAGCAAAGAGCAACAGATGATGCCCATTAATTCCCCTTGAAAACCGTTTCCTTCAGGCTTCACAAAGGAGTGGCCTGAGGCAAAGACCTTTCTGACATTCAGGGCAACAGAACAATAGATAAGCAAATGGCCCATTGCAGGGTTTCTGGAATAATATCTGAGTTTTCTGAGATGATCCCATTCCCTTCAGCTATCCAGTACATGGCCATGTCACAGAGCTTGGAGGTGGTACATATCGTGGACACAAAACCCTGAACCTATTCTGGAGAGTGGCCAGAATTCAAGAAGACATACAGGAACTTAGGAAGATAGTAGTTGTTGCCCATCCATTAGGAAAGCCACAGTCCATTCACAAATTGGGCAGGATGAATGCTGTGAAGTTTTCTACTAGACAGGACACATCCATTGATGCATTCTCTTTTCTAATGTCTACAACCACGGACACAGTGGGATAAACAGACATAGAAACACTAGCATTGTCAAAAGACTTACTAGAAACAGTCCACTCCAAATCAAACAAACCGACTTTCCTATATATTCTAAGATCATGAGACAAAACCACAAACTCACACGCACACCCACAAAGTCAACTTCTTCCCCCAAGTAGGTCTGTGACTATCCGGAGTGTCCTCTGACTGACGGGACATACTACGTTTCCCCGAAATGGGCTGTCCTATGTCACATCTGGTCTCCTTGGCCAACACTGTGAAGTTGTCAGGTGCCAGTAGTGAGACACTACCTGCTTTCTCAGGAAAGGCCCCTCTTCAGAGCTCTCCTGGAATTTGGCTATCCTCACATCAGTAGTTACACAGAAAGACCGATTCTGTCCTTGGTAAATCCAAACATGTGTGGCCACTGGGACTGGGACTGGGAATGACTCTGGGTACCTGGCTTCCTAGATCCCAAGTTCAGAGAGTTCCATCACCAAGAAAGTTATATAGGTCACTTCCTTCAGGAACTGAATGAGGTCACTGCCTTGGCAACATCTTTGTTCTAACAGTTGCTTCCAAGTGTCCCAATAGATGGAGGCTGCCCCTACTTCCTGTGACACTTTCACAAGTAAGAATGGTATATCAAACATAGGCACCCGTAAACAGCTCTCCACACAAGCCTGGTTTGGTCCATCTTCTCTACATTAAGAAGAGAGAGACTGCTTCAGACACACCCCTTCATCCTGACCTGTTTTTTTTTTTTTTTTTTGTCATGAAAGATGACTTTCGCTCTCTCAGGTCCTTCATAGCTTTCTATATCTTCCCCAGGGTTCACTTCTGCATGGACCTTTGAGGTTCTCAGCAGGTGGAAGATCTCTTACATTTCTATATAAGAACAACTTTGTCCTTGCTTTTCTGTAAAGTTAGGTTGAGGAAACAAAGTATGGTTAGGATTAATAACATGATTGATTTGGGTTAGGAATCATTCTGCTGCATGAATAATGGTATTGGGAACCTGCAATATTTATAAGGATATATAGAGGTGAAATATATGTATGAAAACACAAATCTAGGTAAGATTTGAAGCCCAAAAGGGCATTGGATCCTTGATTGGGATACTTTACTCTGAATTATGTTGTGCACATGTGTCTCAGATAAATCTATACATAATGGCATAGGACCTTGTACCTTGGATAATTGAATGTTGAAGAGAACATCCAGTCAAAAAAGGATAGTTGGTAGGATTAGGAAGATACTTGATAGGATTAGAAAAAAGAGTCAGTATAGGATTTGGACAAAAACTTCCTTAGCAATAGGGTTTCAGGTAGACAGAAAATGTAAATGTCAGCACATTTGAAGAGTCAGTCACAATGATGAACTGGGGAAAATATGTAGGAAAGCAGATATCATTAGAGACATTAGGAAATCAGGCAAATGATGAAGTGATTGATAGGATTAGACATTTTCAACAGGCTTGAGGTTGAATACATAATCTTAGGAAGAAACAAATATGTAGTCACCAATAGGATTGACATTTGAGAGCATTAGGCAACATGGACATGGGTGATTTTCATAATCCATACTCACATTCCATTTAGGCTTTGGTACAATTGTAAGTGTGACTTTGCATTTTGTGGCCAGAATATTACTGTGATAAAATGTATATGTAGATCAGGTGACATGAGTCTTTCTTGCACCATTTCTGGGAGCAATATTTAGAAGAGATATAAATTCGTATTGGGGGCACAAATAGGTGTACCATGTGTGAATATATAATATAACAGATTCCAACTTTAGAAATTGGAATAAATTGATATCTGAAAATACACAGGAAATGTCATATTGACATACATACATTCATTCCAACCAGTTATACATCTAATGGTAATATTAGGGTTGTGGTTTATCATAAAATGTGTGTGAGTTTTGCTTCAAAATTGATTATGGAAATCGAAAATAATGTGTTTGGAAAGAAGTCTCAATAAATAACCAGTCAAAAGCAAGGAGGAATACATGTGTACTGAAGCAGGAAGTGATTGAATGTGTTTCAAATGTCTTTAAATTTGTGAACTTGTGGATGAAATGTATATACTATGATGTACAAAAACTGAAGAAATAGTAATGTACCAGTGTTAAATAAAAATGAACGTCAAAATACACATCATGCCCCTTTGGAATCTACTTGCATTGATGTTAAATTGGGTCAGTTACAGTAGAAATATAAGGATTTGTTTGCACCATTCAGTGAAGTGAGTTTTCAGTACTAGAAAACAAATATGTATTTCAGGTGGATGAATATTTCTGAAAATAATCGTATGAAAATTTGATTATAAAACCACATACATGAGCATGAGTGAATTATTTAGGGAGTGTATAATAGGACACATATATTTTATATTTGGAAAAATCTAGAGAATATATATATATATATCTCACAGAGAAACATTAGAAAGTAGCAATATATATGCCAATCAAAATTCATCGTGAAATATATATCATCCACCGATCCAAAAATATTAATTTTACTGAACATGGATTTATGTATAATGTTGTTCAACTAAAAATCTCACTCATAGTTTGAATTTTCAGTTCCAAAAGCGTTTAGGAGGGGTGATCTCTTCTCATACTTTGTTTCTGCCAAGTTAGCCACCTCACAAAAATGTACGTGTGATACCAGGTATGATTTTATATGTGCATATAAAAATACATGTGCTGAATTGGCTACAGAAAAAAGGAGACAGAAATTCACATATGTGTTAACTTTAAAAACACATGGAGTACTATTTCAACAAACAATTGACAAGATTTATAACTCCTACACTATATCATGCAAAAGGCAAGACCAACTATACACCATGCCTCCTCTGAACTGCTTGTATTAATATTATGTTTGGGTTATTTGTCTCCATCATATTAGGATTAGTAGTCAGAGTCTATTAGGGTATGGGTTACTACAGGGATTCAGTATTTCGAATGGAAAATTGGAAAATGAATCCAATGTGTATGTAAATATGTGCTACACCAAAATCTTCCCACTCTCATCCAGAACAATACCTTGACAACACCTTCACCCCATGTAAGACACAATTAGAGGAGAAGAGTTAGAAAATCCATGAATACATATCTGGAATGGAATGCGATCAGAAGTTCACAACCTTGGAAGTGTTAGAGGAGTTTCCAAAAGTAAGGGACAGGGTAAACACTTCATAACATGGAGGTCTGTTGTCCTAGAGACTTCTTGAGATACTGCCTGTGAGGTTGGGCACTTGAAATATATGCTGTTGTCACGTGCTTTAGCTTCCTTTCTAGTGAAATCATCAACCTGGGTCTGCATCTATGTGACCTGGAGGACATGGTTTCTTATTTTCCATCCGTGGGTGGGCCCCTTGCTTAAGAGCTCTGGCTACTGGACAAATTTTACACAAAGAAGCCTCTAATCTGACTTTTGGGGCCCCTTGAACTATCTACTCCCCACATCACTTGAAAGATCTTTTACCTTAAAAGGGTCTTCAAACCCTCCCCACATCCAGAGTTCTGTCGCTCCTCACTTCCTTTCTGGAAAACCCTAATATTATTTTCCTCCCCTGCTCTGCACTGAACCCTGCCTCACTGCTCCCAATAACTCCCATGTCTCACACACCAACTCAAAATTGCTTGGAAAACTTAGATGATTTCCTCCCCTGTCATTCTTCCATTTATGAGAGACCACTCACCAAGCCTGACCTTATCTGGTTTACTGACAGCAGTTCCTTTAGGCAGAATGGAACTCATTACTCTGGATACGCTGTATTTTCAGCCACTGAGATTATAGAGGCCAAAGTTTTGCCTTCAGGAACTACAGACCAGCAGGCTGATTTTATAGCATCCACTCGTGCCTGCCTTCTAGCACAAGGCAAATCCCTCACCCTCTAAAATGATTCAAAATATGTCTTACATATCTTATTATCCCATGCTGCAATTTGAAAGAAGCGAGGCCTACTTACCACCAAAGGTAATGCGATCACTAATTCAGCTCTTATAACCAATCTGATAGAGGCCTCCCACTTACCCACCCAGTTGGGAGATGTCCATTGTAGGTCCCATCAGAAGGACGGCTCTCTTATCACTGAGGGCAATGCCAAAGCTGACCAGGTGGCACGAATGGCTGCTACCACTTCCAATCATGGCCCCCATGGTGGACATATAATGGCCACTTTAGACAGCTCATCTGAAGTCCCTACTTCTTTCAGTAAGAACAAGCATCTTTTCAAGTTCCTTCATACTCTATTCCTTTCCAATTCTCAGTCTTTGACCCTCTTTTTACAGAGTTTCTTCTTCCTCACTCCCTCTGACAAGCCATGCTACAGAATATAGCCTCTAATTGTCAGATCTGTCAGCGGACCAACCCTCATACTCCTTTAAGGCCCAAACGTTTCCCTTCCCAACAAGCCCGGGGACACATTCCCTCTGCTGACTGGCAGGTAGACTTCACCAACATGCCCACAGTATGGCACACTAAATACCTCCTTGTCTTTGTGGACACTTTCTCTGGTTTGGTTGAGGCATTTCCCACTTCCAATAAAAAGGCTTCCACTTTAGCTTCAATCTTACTGACAGACATCATCCCCAGGTTTGGTATGCCCACTTCCCTACAATATGACAATGGCCCTGAGTTTACTTCTAGGATCACACAAAAGGTCTCTCAAGCCCTCTCCTTCAAGTGGCATTTCAACTGTTCATATTTCCCCCAGGCTTCAGGGAATGTGGAAAGGGTAAATCGTACTCTAAAGGAAGTCCTTACCAAATTGACAATGGAATTAAACATAGACTGGGTCAAACTCCTTCCCTTGGCTTTGCTTCGAATCAGAGCTCTCCCTAAGAAACCATCTTTACTGTCTCCTTTTGAGATAATGTATGAAAGACATGTTATAACCCCTGCGTTGGTCATTTCACAAGGACCTCTCACCCGAGATTTGTCTTTGCCTCTCTTGCTTCATCTCCGCTCGGAACTCTGGAAATATCAGGACTGGCTTCTTCCGGACCCAGTCTCCTCTCCAAACACTCCTCCCTTAACACCTGTTAGTCTAGTCAATTATAATACCCCAGAAGAGAAAGGGAATCTTGCCCCAAAATGGGAAGGCCCCTATCCTGTCATTCTCTGTACCCCCACCGCCGCCAAACTCTCCTTACCAGACAACCGTCTCACTCCCTGGAATCACATGTCTAGGTTGAAGCCACATCACCAGGAGGCCCCACATGCTGACGACAGGGCCACCCCAGAGGAACTCCAAGAATCACCTCCTGAACCTCCCCTTTACTCCTGCTCTCCACACCCATCTCACCCATTTAAGTTGCGGCTCACACGGTTTTCCTTGCAGCCCAATTCCTCTTAAAGAAGGCACAATGAGCTCTCCCAAAACCCTAGTCTTCTCTAACTGCTTGTTTTTTGTGCTCTGCTTATTTTCTGTGCTCTGTCAGGACTGGTCTTTACCCTCCTCACCTACCATGCATTTATTCACTCTTCGGGAACGATACTCAGAACATGGCATGCAGACGGTCTGCGGAGTGGATGCAACTACTTGCTTCATCCACAACTGCACCTCTATTTCCCTAAAATTGTCACCTTCAAGGACCTTCGTCCCTGGTAGCTGGAACTGGCCTTTCATTTGCTTCCTTTTTGATCAAACAAAAGATTATTGTCATTGGTGGCCTGAGATATATAATGGGTGCCCCTATTGGTCATGCAGGTTCCATGATGAACGTGGAAGCTATTCTTACCACTCACTCGGTTACCCTGAAGGGTGGACTTCTAGTTACATAAAGTGGCATAAAGGCTCTTCATCCAATAACAATGGATGGTATACTTTAGATAAACCTGACCCCAAGGCCAAACGTTGGGGCTATGTTGAGTTTGCTGTCTATGCTCAGACAACCTCAGTCAGACCCACAAGGTGGATGACTATTGGCCGCACCCTGATTACGCCACCTAAGGCAACCATCCAGGTAGTTGAACACATTAAGGACTCAGAATCAAAACTTCGAGATCGTATCCATAGCTCATCCAAAGAGGATTCAGAGCCTTCAACCCCCTCAGGTCCCTCTCCCACATGGCTCAATTTGCTACACCAAACGTTTTGATTATTAAACTCCACCCGTCTTTCTTTGCCTACTTCTCAGTGCTTTCTCTGTGCTTCACTTAGTCGTCCACTTCTAGCAGCAGTCCCATTAGCGGCAGAAAATATTCCAGCAAAACCCTACAATTTCTCTAAAAAGGACAAACCCTACATGTGACACATAACCCACTGTGGGAAAGTTATTCCACCAATACTTTATTTCCTTTCATCTGTTTCCACCTGCCAATAATGAATCCTTTACCCGTTTGTTCCTTGAGCTACAACACCCCATAGAGCCCTGTGTTTAGGCAACCTGAACATTTCCTCTGGTGTAATGGGTCTTTAAGTACCTCAACGATCAATGTCTCTGGCACCTGTTTCTTGGTTACTGTAGTTTCTCAGCTATCTTTGTATACTCCCACCGAATTCCGACAGTTGGCCCTACCTTCCCGCACCCGTAAGGTAGTCTTTCTGCCGGTTCTGGTAGGCCTCATTTTAACAACCTCAGTGACGAGTCTCGGACTCTCGGGTGGAGCTATAGGTCATGCTCTATGGGCATCCAATGACCTTCAACAAAAACTGCAGGAAACACTCAATACCATGGCTGAGTCTCTGGGTTCCTTGCAGCGGCAGGTTACATCATTGGCACAAGTGGCTTTACAGAACCAAAGGGCAATTGATCTTCTCACTGCAGAAAAAGGGGTTACATGCCTATTCCTCGGAGAGGAATTTTGCTATTATGTTAATGAATCTGGGCTAATAAAAAAATGTTGTTAAATTGCAGGAATTATCGACCGAATTTCTCAAACATACCTCCTCCAATCCCATCATAGGGTTCTTCCAATCCTATCTTGCCATGTACTTACTACATATCTTGGGGCCCCTTATTGGGATAATCCTTTTTGTGCTCTCTTGCCCTGCAAAATGAAGTGCCTTCAAACCCAACTGCAAAAAATTCCTAATCAAACTTTCAACCAGCTTTTGCTTAGGCACTACCAGCCTCTGATGACCGATGAACCCCCAACATCTCCAAGAGAACAGTAACTCAGTGATGAAGCTCACTACCAGGCATGATGGAATGCAATGGGTATCAGACAGCGGGAGACAACGAGCTCTGAGAACCTCTTAATCTGCCATCCTGGATTCATGAGTCTTTACCACCTTCTAAGATTTCTCATGGCCCTTGGCCTCTTCTATGTCAGTCCCCCAACATGGAACTTCTGCCAAAAAATGACATTTCCTTTAATTTTTATCTTCATTCTGTTTTTATTTGCTCTGATCTTCTTCAGGTGCTGGTGACGCCATGTCCAGGCAACGCTTCCAGTATTTCCTAGAGTCTCTGTTACAGGACCAGTGGCTGATACCAACAATCTCTTCCATCCAGGACTAGTTCCATGCCATCGACAACTTTGGCTTCAGGGAACATTCATTGACTTCACCCCTACGAAAGTAGCTGTCTATAGCCACTGGGTTTTATTTCTGGCTGCCATGATAATCCCAAACCTGCTCCATGAGCATTCCTCCACTTCTCTTTCTAGGCCCCACACCACCCCCACACAGCAGGAAGCAGCCGGATCTGACAAATGACACCCCACTTCCTAAGAAAACAAAAAGGGTGGAATGTTGGGAAAAGAATAAATGGCAGCCATACCCCAGAGAAAAACCTCAACATGGCGCCTAAGGACTTCTTCTTCCTACCTTCTTCATTTCTGCAGTGGCGCAAAAAGTTCCCACCCTTGTGAACTCTCACGTCAGCGCCAATTTCAAATCTCACTTGTGGGGAACCTTAGCCCCAATGAGAACTAATTCCTGGGCTCTGGAGCTGATATCTGAAAGAACTTGCCAATAAACGGGTTGCTGCCATTTATCTAAGCCCTACCATCTCCCCCTTAGTTCTATATAAGCACACAGCTTTGAGCAATAAAATTGGAATTCTCCCGGTGAAGTGTCATTGTGTGGGGAATTATTTCACTCATGATCAGCAACAGGATATCCAAAGGTTCTCCAGTGCCACCTGGTGATGGGAATTTCAGAAATTTGATGGTATTTATTTAGCCATTTTTGAAGGATGAAGTTGGAGTCACTGTACGTTTTAATTAATGCAGGAACCATTATGTGGTGAGGAAGCTCATTTAAATTAAAACTCTGGAGAAATCTCACAGGCAAGGCTTCCCAAAGAGTGGCCAAAAGGTCACATGAAGCCAGGATCATTGAGGTCTACAATATGAGTTCCATATGTGTTTAGATTCTCAACTATGGCTGCCAAGTCTTTCAGAATAAAATCATGTGATATCCTGGCTGAGATTCTCACTGCACTGTGGAAAGACACCCTGGCACTCGATCTCAGTTTTCAAGGGAGGCTTCTCATGCGTGGCCTCCTAAAATCCCAACACATTTCATGGCAATACTTCTTTGAGGTAAATTCCAGAACTCAGTCTCTAAGAGGAATCATGCCAGAGTTCAAGCCCAGGTGGATCCAGTTATCTCTTCCAACCGCCAAACAAATGACCACAATTAAAACCAAACACTCCCACATGGCCCTCATCTTCTTCCATATAGACACTTATCATAACCTCTGGCTGGAGTTTTTCATGAGGGGTGCAGCCCAAGACAGTGTCAAAAATAAGCTCCCTTGCCCCTCATTTGCCTAAAGTCAAGGTGGCCTGGACACCCATCCGGTGAACCAGGAGTGATCAGATAGGCTAGCTGTTAATACTGCTCTGCATCTCCAATTTGAGGCCTACTGACTGTCAGGTATAGATTCTTTATATGATTTGGAGCCATGAGAAAACCCAAAAACCTATGGGCTAGCCTCTGCAGGGCTGTGCATAACTCATTTGACCCAAAGGATCCGTATTCTCACTTGATGGTGGTCAGGAACCTTACAAATGAATGCAAGAGACTTCATTCACAATAATTGCTCTTTTGGCCATTTTGGTTTTGGATGCACACATGGGATCTCTCTTTATATCCATCAGGTGCTGAGAATCTAAGCCACAACCTCACACAGGGCCAAGAGGCTGATTTAGACACATCCCTTTCCAAAGCAATTAAGCAAAGAGCCACAGGTGGTGCCCATTCATTTTCATTTGAAAACTGTTTTCTTCAGGCTTCACAAAGGGGTGGCCTGAGGCAAAGACCTTCCTGACATTCAGGGAAACAGAACAATTGATAAGCAAAAGGCCGAAAGCATGGTTTCTCAACTGAGACTTTCTTGGTCACACTGATATCTGTGTTTTCTGAGATGCTCGCCATTCCCTTCAACTATCCAGGACATGGCAATGTCACAGAGCTTGGAGGTGGTACATATTTTGGACACAAAACCATGAGAATATTCTGGAGAGTGGTGAGAATTCTGGAAGAAACAGGAACTTAGGAAGGTAGCAGGTGTTGCCCATGAATAAGGCAAGCTGCAGTCCATTCATAAATTGGGCAGGATGAATGCCGGGAATCTTTCTACTATACAGGACATATCAATTGTTGCATTCTATTTTCTAATGTCTACAACCACGGACACAGTGGGATACACAGACATAGAAACACTTGCCTTGTCCAACGACTTACTAGAAGAAGACCACTCCAAATCAAACAAACCGTCTTTCCTACCTATTCTCAGATCATGAGACAAAACCACAAAATCACACCCACACCCACAAAGACACCTCCTTCCCCCATGTAACTCTGTGACTATCCGGAGTTTTCTCTGAGTGGTGGGCCATACTATGTTCCCCCAAAATGGCCTGTCCTATCTCAGATCTGGTCTCCTTGGCCAACTCTGTGAAGTTGTCAGGAGCCTGCGGTGAACCACTACCTACTTTCTCAGGAAAGGCCCCTATGCAGAGCTCTCCTGGTATTTGGCCATCCTCACATCTGTAGGTACCAAGAAAGACTGACACTCTCCTTGGTAAATTCAAACAAGTGAGCCTACTGGGTCTGGGACTGGACTGGCTCCGGGTGCCTGGCTTCCTGGATCCCAAGTTAAGAGAGTTCCATCACCAAGGAAGTGAGGTAGATCACTTCTTCAGGAACTGAATGAGGTCATTGCCTTGACAACCACTTTGTCCTAACAGTTGCTTTCAAGAGTCCCATGAGATGGAGGCTGCCCCTACTTCCTGTGACACTTTCACAAGTTAGAATGGTATATAAACCATGGGCACCCGGGAACAGCTCTCCACCTAGCACTGTTTTGGTCCATCTTCTCTACATTAAGAAGAGAGAGGCTGATTCATACACATCCCTTCATGCTGACAAGGTTGTTTGCCATAGAAGATGACTTTTCTCTCTCAGGTCTTTCGTAGCTGCCTACATCTTCTCAAGGGATCATTTCTGCATGGACCTTTGATGTTCTCAACAGCTGGAACATGCCCTACATTCCTGTATTTTAAGAGCAACCCTGTCCCTGCTGTTCTGTAAAGTTCGATTGAGAGAACAATGTATGGTTTTGGGTTAGTAACATGTTCAATTTGGGGTTAGGAATCCTTCTGCATGACGAATAATGGTATTGGGAAACTATGATATTTACAAGAATATATAGGTGAAATATAAGTATAAAAACAGAAATCTATGGAAGATATGAAGTCCAGAAGGGCATTGGGCCCTTAATTGGTACACTTAGCTTTGAATTATTTAAGGGAAATTGCTTGGAAATGAAAGGAGACCCTCAGATAAATCTATATACAATGGCATAGGAGCTTGTACCTTGGATGATTGAATGTCGAAGAGAACATCCACTCAAAAAGGGATAGTCGGTAGGATTAGGAAGATAGTCAGTAGGTTTACAAAGAACAGTGAGAATAGGATTTAGACCAAAAGTTCTTAAGCAATAGGGTTTCAGGTAGACAGTGAATGTAAATGTCAGCACAAGTGAAGAGTCAGTCACAATGATGAACAGGGGAAAATATGTAGGAAAATAGATATAAATAGAGACATTACTAAATCAGGCAAAGTATAAAGTGAGTGATAGGATTAGACATTTTCAACAGGCTTGAGGTTGAATATATAATCTTAGGAAGAAACAAAAATGTAGTCACCAATAAGATTGACATTTGAGAGCATTAGGCCACCTGGACATGGAAGGTTTTAGTAATCCATGCTCACTTTCCATTTAGGCTTTGGTACAAACTTAAGGGTGACCTTTGATTTTTTTGTACAGAATACTACTGTGATAAAATGTATATATAGATCAGGTGACATGAGTATTTCTTCCACCATTTTTTGAGGAATATTTTGAAAACGTATAAATTAGTATTGAGGGTAAAAATAGGTGTACCCTGTGTCTATGAATATAGAGATAATGCATGAATAGATCATACAGTTAATAAATAATATAACTGGTTCCCCTTTAAATAATGTATTGAATTGATATCTGAAAATATATAAGAAATCATATATTTTTTTAATTAATTTTTATTGTAGGTTGTTCAAAACATTACATAGTTCTTGATATATCATATTTCACACTTTGATTCAAGTGGGATATGAGCTCCCATTTTTACCCCATATACAGATTGCAGAATCACATCAGTTGCAGAACCATTGATTTACATATTGCCATTCTGGTGTCTGTTGTATTCTGCTGCCTTTTCTATCCTCTACTATCCCCCCTCCCCCCTCCCCTCCCCTCTTCTCTCTCTACCCCCTCTACTGTAGTTCATTTCTCCCCCTTATATTTTCCTCCTTTCCCCTCACATCCTCTTGTATGTAATTTTGTATACCCCTAAGGGTCTCCTTCCATTTACATGAAATTTCCCTTCTCTCTCCCTTTCCCTCCCACCTCTCATCCCTCTTTAATGTTAATCTTCTTCTCATGCTCTTCGTCCCTACTCTGTTCCTAGTTACTCTCCTTATATCAAAGAAGACATTTGGCATTTGTTTTTAAGGGATTGGCTAGCTTCACTTAGCATAATCTGCTCTAATGTCATCCATTTCCCTCCAAATTCTATGATTTTGTCATTTCTTAATGCAGAGTAATACTCCATTGTGTATAAATGCCACATTTTTTTTATCCATTCGTCTATTGAAGGGCATCTAGGTTGGTTCCACAGTCTTGCTATTGTGAATTGTGCTGCTATGAACATGGATGTAGCAGTGTCCCTATAGTGTGCTCTTTTTAGGTCTTTAGGGAATAGACCGAGAGGGGAATAGCTGGATCAAATGGTGGTTCCATTCCGAGCTTTCCAAGAAATCTCCATACTGCTTTCCAAATTGGCCGCACCAATTTGCAGTCCCACCAGCAATGTACAAGAGTACCCTTTTCCCCACATCCTCGCCAGCACTTGATGCTGTTTGACTTCCTAATGGCTGCCAATCTTACTGGAGTGAGATGGTATCTTAGGGTGGTTTTGATTTGCATTTCTCTGACTGCTAGAGATGGTGAGCATTTTTTCATATACTTGTTGATTGATTGTATGTCCTCCTCTGAGAAATTTCTGTTCAGGTCCTAGGCCCATTTGTTGATTGGGTTATTCGTTATCTCATTGTCTAATTTTTTTAGTTCTTTGTATATTCTGGATATTATGGCTCTTTCTGAAGTGTGAGGAGTAAAGATTTGTTCCCAGGACATAGGCTCCCTATTTACCTCTCTTATTGTTTCTTTTGCTGAGAAAAAACTTTTTAGTTTGAGTAAGTCCCATTTGTTGATTCTAGTTATTAACTGTTGTGCTATGGGTGTCCTATTGAGGAATTTGGAGCCCGACCCCACAGTATGTAGATCATAGCCAACTTTTTCTTCTATCAAATGCCATGTCTCTGATTTGATATCAAGTTCCTTGATCCACTTTGAGTTAATTTTGTGCATGGCGAGAGAAAGGGATTCAGTTTCATTTTGTTGCAAATGGATTTCCAGTTTTCCCAACACCATTTGTTGAAGATGCTATCCTTCTTCCATTGCATGCTTTTAGCCCCTTTATCGAATATAAGATAGTTGTAGTTTTGTGGATTGGCTTCTGTGTCCTCTATTCTGTACCATTGGTCCACCCGCCGGTTTTGTTACCAGTACCATGGTGTTTTTGTTACTATTGCTCTGTAGTATAGTTTGAAGTCTGGTATAGCTATCCCGCCTGATTCACACTTCCTGCTTAGCATTGTTTTTGCTATTCTGGGTCTTTTATTTTTCCATATGAATTTCATGATTGCTTTCTCTATTTCTACAAGAAATGCCGTTGGGATTTTGATTGGCATTGGATTAAACCTATAGAGAACTTTTGGTATTATCGCCATTTTGATGTTGTTACTTCTACCTATCCATGAACAGGGTATATTTTTCCATCTTCTAAGATCTTCTTCTATTTCTTTCTTTAGGATTCTGTAGTTTTCATTGTATAAGTCTTTCACCTCTTTTGTTAGGTTGATTCCCAAGTATTTTACTTTTATTGAGGATATTGTGAATGGGGTGGTTGTCCTCATTTCCATTTCAGAGGATTTGTCGCTGATATACAGGAATGCCTTTGATTTATGCGTGTTGATTTTATAGCCTGCCACTTTGCTGAATTCATTTATTAGCTCTAATAGTTTCTTTGTAGACCCTTTTGGGTCTGCTAGGTATCGAATCATGTCATCTGCAAATAGTGATAATTTGAGTTCTTCTTTTCTATTTTTATGCCTTTATTTTTTTTCGTCTGTCTAATTGCTCTGGCCAGTGATTCGAGAACTATGTTGAACAGAAGTGGTGAGAGAGGGCATCCCTGTCTTGTTCCAGATTTTAGAGGGAATGCCTTCAGTTTTTCTCCATTCAGAATGATGCTAGCCTGAGGCTTAGCATAGATTGCTTTTACAATATTGAGGTATGTTCCTGTTATCCCTAGTTTTTCTAGAGTTTTGAATATAAAGGGATGCTCTACTTTGTCGAATGCTTTTTCCACATCTATCGAGATGATCATATGGTTCTTATTTTTAAGCCTATTGATGTGGTGAATAACATTTATTGATTTCCGTATATTGAACCAACCTTGCATCCCAGGGATAAATCCTACCAGATCATGTTGCACAATTTTTTTGATATGTTTTTGTATCCGGTTCGCCAGAAGTTTATTGAGGATTTTTGCATCTAGGTTCATTAGAGATATTGGTCTGTAGTTTTCTTTCTTTGAAGTGTCTTTGTCTGATTTAGGAATCAGGGTGATGTTGGCCTCATAGAATGAATTTGGAAGTTCTCCCTCTTTTTCTATTTTCTGAAATAGCTTGAAAAGTATTGGTATTAGTTCCTCTTTAAAGGTTTTGTAAAACTCTGCTGTATACCCATCCGGTCCTGGGCTTTTCTTAGTTGGTAGTCTTTCGATGGTATCTTCTATTTCCTCAATTGATATTGATCTGTTAAGGTTGTCAATATCCTCCTGACTCAATCTGGGCAAATCATATAACTTAAGAAATTTATCGATGCCTTCACTATCTTCTATTTTGTTGGAGTATAAGGATTCAAAATAATTTCTGATAATCTTCTGTATTTCTGAAGTGTCTGTTGTGATATTGCCTTTTTCATCCCGTATGCTGGTAATATGAGTTCTCTCTCTTCTTCTCTTCGTTAGCGTGGCTAAGGGTCTGTCGATTTTTTTTATTTTTTCAAAGAACCAACTTTTAGTTTTGTCAATTTTTTCTATTGTTTCTTTCGTTTCGATTTCATTAATTTCAGCTCTGATTTTAATTATTTCTTGTCTTCTACTTCTTTAGCTGTTGTTTTTCTCTTCTTTTTCTAGGATTTTGAGTTGAAGTATTAGATCATTTATTTGTTGGTTTTTTCTTTTTTTAAGGAATGAACTCCAAGCAATAAATTTTCCTCTTAGAACTGCTTTCAATGTGTCCCATAGATTCCAATATGTTGTGTCTGTGTTTTCATTTATCTTTAAGAATTTTTTAATTTCCTCCTTGATGTCTTCTATAACCCATTGATCATTCAGTAACCTATTGTTCATTCTCCAAGTGATGCATGATTTTTCCTTATTTCTTTTATCGTTAATTTTCAATTTCATTCCATTATGATCAGTTAAGATGCATAGTATTATCTCTACTCCTTTATATTGTCTAAGAGTTGCCCTGTGACATAATATATGATCTATTTTTGAGAAGGATCCATGTGCTGCTGAGAAAAAAGTGTAACTGCTTGATGTTGGGTGGTATATTCTATATATGTCAATTAAGTCTAGGTTATTAATTGTGTTATTGAGCTCTATAGTTTCCTTATTCAACTTTTGTTTGGAAGATCTGTCCAGTGGTGAGAGAGGTGTGTTGAAGTCTCCCATGATTATTGTATGGTGGTCTATTAGACTCTTGAACTTGAGAAGTGTTTGTTTGATGAACATAGCTGCACCATTGTTTGGGGCATATATATTTATGATTGTTATGTCTTGTCGGTGTATGGTTCCCTTGAGAAGTATGTAGTGTCCATCTTCATCCCTTTTGATTAACTTTGGCTTGAAATCTATTTTATTTGATATGAATATGGACACTCCTGCTTGTTTCCGAAGTCCATATGAGTGATATGATTTTTCCCAACCTTTCACCTTCAGTCTAAGTATGTCTTTTCCTATCAAATGCGTCTCCTGAAGGCAGCATATTGTTGGGTCTTGTTTTGTGATCCATTCTACTAGCCTGTGTCTCTTAATTGGTGAGTTTAAGCCATTAACATTTAGGGTTATTACTGAGATATGGGTGTTCTTCCAGCCATATTGGTTTATTTATGTTACTAAACATGGTTTGTTTTCCTCTTTGATTATTCCCCCCCCTTCACTGTACTACCTCCCGCTGTTGGTTTTCATTGACATTTTCCATTTCCTCTTCCTGTAATATTTTGCCGAGGATGTTTTGAAGAGATGGTTTTCTAGCTGCAAATTCTTTTAACTTTTGTTTATCATGAAAGGTTTTAATTTCATCTTCCATCCTGAAGCTTAATTTCACGGGATACACAATTCTTGGTTGTAACCCATTTTCTTTTAGTGTATGAAATATGTTATTCCAGGATCTTCTAGCTTTCAGAGTCTGTGTTAAAAGATCAGCTGTTATCCTGATTGGTTTACCCCTAAATGTAATCTGCTTCCTTTCTCTTGTAGCTTTTAAAATTCTCTCCTTATTCTGTATGATGGGCATCTTCATTATAATGTATCTAGGTGTGGATCTCTTATGATTTTGCACATTCAGCGTCCTGTAGGCTTCTAGGATTTGGGATTCTGTCTCATTCTTCTAGTCTGGGAAGTTTTCTCGTATTATTTCGTTGAATAGATTGCTCATTCCTTTGGTTTGGACCTCAATACCTTCCTGTATCCCAATGACTCTTAAGTTTGGTCTCTTTATGTTATCCCATATTTCTTGAATGTTCTGCTCATGGTTTCTTAACAGCTTTGCTGAGCTGTCTATGTTCTTCTCCAGTTGAAATACTTTGTCTTCATTGTCTGATGTTCTTTCTTCTAAGTGTTCTACTCTGCTGGTAGTATTCTCAATTGAGTTTTTATGTTAGTTTATTGTTTCCTGAATTTCCAGGATTTCTGTTTGTTTGTTTTTTATAACCTCAATCTCCCTGAATAATTGATCTTTTGCTTCTTGGATTTGTTTATGTAATTCATTGTCGAAGTGGTCGAAGTGGTCTTTCATTGTCTGATTTTGCTGTCTAATGTCTTCCTTGAGACTCCAGATCATCTGAAGCATGTATATCCTGAATTCTTTATCTGACATTCCATCTGCTGCAGATATTACCTCTTCTAAAGTTGAATTGACCTGCATTGCTTGTGGTCCTTTTTTTCCTTGTCTTTTCATACTGATCGCGTTTCTTTCTGCTTGGTGAAACTGTTGTGTTATTGATTTTTCCCCCTATATATTTATATTGCTTTTGTATAGCTGCATCGTCTCCCTTGCAGGCTTTGGCGGTGGTTCTGCCCCTCCTTCAATTGAGGCAATGTGCCTACCACGCCGGGAGGCCGCTGTGCCTCTACTTTCGATGGGCCTGTTCTTTCGGTGGTCACAGGTCCGCCTACCTTGCAGGAGTGAGCAGCGGTTTTGCCCCTCCGCTGGCCACTAGGCCTGTTCTGTCTGTCGGTTGCAGGTATGTCTACCCGGCGCTGGTGGCGGCTCTGCCCCTCCCCCAACCGGGGTAATGTATCTTGCGGGCCACTGGGCCTGTTTTGTCGGTGGTCACGGTTCAGCCTACATTGCACGTGCGTGGAGCAGCTGTGTCCCTCTGAGAGTTGCTGAGCCTGACCTGCCGGTGGATGGCAAGTCTGCCTACCTTGCAGGCGCAGGGGTGGCTCTGCCGCTCCGCGGGTCACTGGGCCTGATCTGCTGGTGAGTTGCAGGTCTGCCTAACTTGCAGGCGCCCGGCGGCTCTGCCCCTCCCCCAACCGGGACGGGGCGATGTGTCTGGCCGGCCGCTGGGCCTGTTCCGTTGGTGGTCATGGTTCAGCCTACCTAGCAGGCACGTGGGGCAGCTGTGTCCCTCCGCAGTTTTTTGGGCCTGACCTGTCAGTGGGTCGCAGGTCTGCCTACCTTGTAGGCTCGGGGGGTGGCTCTGCCGCTCTGTGGATTGCTGTTCCTGTTCTGCTGGTGGGTCGCGGGTCCGCCTACCTTGCAGGCACCCGGCGCCTCTGCCCCTCCCCCAACCGGAGCTATGTGTCTGGCGGTCCACTGGGCCTCTTTTGTCGGTGGTCACGGTTCCGCCTACCATGCACGCGCGTGGAGCAGGTGGGTCTCTCTGAGAGTTGCTGGGCCTGACCTGTCGGTGGGTGGCAAGTGCGCCTACCTTGCAGGCCCGGGGGTGGCTCTGCCGCTCCGCTGGTTGCTGGGCCTGATATGCTGGTGAGATGCAGGTCTGCCTAACTTGCAGGCGCCCGGCGGCTCTGCCCCTCCCCCAACCGGGGTGGGGCAATGTGTCTGGCCGGCCTCTGAGCCTGTTCTGTTGGTGGTCAGCGTTCTGGCTACCTAGCAGGCTCGTGGGGCAGCTGTGCCCCTCCGCAGTTTCTTGGGCCTGACCTGCCGGTGGGTGGCATGTGCGCCTATCTTGCAGGCCCGGGGGTGGCTCTGCCGCTCCACAGTTGCTGGGCCTGATCTGCTGGTGAGTCGCAGGTCTGCCTACCTTGCAGGCGCCCGGCTGCTCTGCCCCTCCCCCAACCGGGGCGGGGCGATGTATCTGGCCGGCCTCTGGGCCTGTTCTGTCGGTGGTCAGGGTTCTGCCTACCTAGCAGGCTCGTGGGGCAGCTGTGCCCCTCCGCAGTTTGTTGGGCCTGACCTGCCGGTGGGTGGCAAGTGTGCCTACCTTGCAGGCCCGGGGGTGGCTCTGCCGCTCCGCGGTTGCTGGGCCTGATCTGCTGGTGATTCGCAGGTATGCCTAACTTGCAGGCGCCCGGCGGCTCTGCCCCTCCCCCAACCTGGGCGGGGCGATGTGTCTGGCCGGCCGCTGGGCCTGTTCTGTTGGTGGTCACGGTTCAGCCTACCTAGCAGGCACGTGGGGCAGCTGTGCCCCTCCGCAGGTTTTTGGGCATGACCTGCCGGTAGGTCACAGGTCTGCCTACCTTGTGGGCTCGGGGGGTGGCTATGCCGCTTTGTGGATTGCTGTGCATTTTCTGCCGGTGGGTCGCGGGTCCGCCTACCTTGCAGGCGCCCGGTGGCTCTGCCCCTCCCCCAACCGGAGGGATGTGTCTGGCGGTTCACTGGGCCTGTTTTGTCGGTGTTCACAGTTCCGCCTACCTTGCACACGCGTGGAGCAGCTGTTTCATTAGTGCCTGGGCACACTCTTCTTGTTGACCTCCCTCAGGCCCTAAGTTTGTAGAGCTTGGGGCTGAGAAACCCCAGCCAATTTGCTTACCTTCTGGTAGCCACGCCCCCGTATCTGGTGCAAGAGACCTCAGTTGTCAGCACTGGTGGGAGCGGTAGCCGTGAGTCCCACGCCGAGGCGAGTCGGTGCAAGAGACCTCAGTTGTCAGCACTGGTGGGAGCGGTAGCTGGGAGACCCGCGCCGCGCAGCTACCGCCGGCTCCTGTGCCAGTGCTGCCTCCGGGTTTTCTTGACTACCACGCCGGCAGGTCGCTGGACCTGTTACGGGCCCGGGCGGCGGCTCTGTTCGGCCCCTCTGGCCTCCACAGTATTCAGCAGGACCCGGAACGAGAAACAGTTTCCGCAGGTTCTTTATCACCGGGCCAAAACAGTTCTGGGAGCCAGAATTCGGCCTCTCCGGACTTGGTGCATGCTCCGACAGGAGCAGGCTCCAAGAAGCAGTTTCCGCGGGTTATTTAGCACTAAGTCTGAGCAATTTGTCTGCGAGATGCAGACAATTGTCAGCCTGAAATTACCTGTTCTATAGCTGAAAGAGCTGCAATCAGTCGAAAACAAGGATGGTGACATCAGCTCTCCAAGATGGTGGCCGCTGGCTTCCTCCGTGGTCTGACCGGTGTGGAGAACCAACCTGGACCGTTTCCTTTCCCTGTCTCCAACCCAGAATTCAGCTCCGAGCTCAGCAAATGCCTAGCTGGCAGGAGCCCACAGAATCAGCATTGCTGTATCTCTGCGCCACCAGCCTGTCATTTCCCAGCGCGCGCCGCAGACTCCAGCCATGGGGTGATCTGCCGAACAAGCAGCGCTCCATACAGACCGACAGATTGCTCGCATTTGAGCCCCTGAAGCTGATCCTCGTGCGATGAAAATCCTTCCACTAGGTTTTGGAGCACCCCAATTTTGCTGGAAATTCCTAACAAGATAGCTTTTAGCCGTTCTAACTCGTCATTTTCCCTCACAGTGACGCAGTACACGGAGTTACTGCACTCCCTTTGCGGCCATCTTGCCTCTCAAGAAATCATATATTGATATAGAATCATTCATAACAACTAGTTATACATCTAATTGTAATCCTAGGCTTATGGTTTATCATGAAGAGTGTGTGAGTTTTGCTTCAAAAGTGATTATGGAAATCAAAAATAATGTGTTTTGAAAGAAGTCTCATGAAAAGACCAGTTTGAAACATGGCGGAACACGTGTTTTCTGAAGCAGAAAGTGATTGAAAGTGAAATATATGCCTATAAATTTGTGAACTTGTGGATGAAATATATATCCTATAATGTGCATAAACTGAAGAAATAGTAATGTACCAGTGTTGAAATAAAAATGACCTTCAAAATACTTATCATGTCCCATAGGAATCTACTTGCATTGATGTGAAACTGGATCAGTTACTGTAGAAATATTAGGATTCATATGCACCATTCACTGAAGTTAGTTTTCAATACTAGGAAAAAAATACGTATATCAGGTGAATGAATATTTCTGAGAAAAATCTTGTGAAAAGTTTTTTATAAATCCACATACATATTCATGAATGAATTTAGGGAGTGTATAATAAGACACATATATTAAATATTTTGAAATATCTGGAGAGAATATATATATATATATATATATATATATATATATATATATATAACCACACACAGATTTTAAAAATTAGCAATATATATGCCAATCAAATTACACCGTGAAATACATATCATCCACAGATCCAAAAATATTCATTTTACTGGATATGGATTTATGTATAACTTTTTTCAACTAGGAAGCTCACCCATAGTTTGAATTTTCAGTTCAAACAGCGTTTAGGAGGAGTGATCTCTTCTCACACTTTGTATCTGCCAAGTTATGTAACTCACAAGAATGTACGTGTGATACCAGGTAGGATTCTAAATGTGCATATAAAAATACATGTGCTGAATAGAATACAGAGAAAGGGAGACAGGAATTCACATATTTGTTAACTGTAAAAGCACATGGAAAACTATTTCAACAAAAAATTTACTAGATTTATAACTCCTACCCTATATAATGCAAAAGGCAAGTCCAAGTATACAACGTGCCTCCTCTGAACTGCTTGTATTTCTATTCTGTTTCGGTTATTTTTCTCCATCATATTAGGATTAGTATTCAGAATCTAGTAGGGTATGTGTTAGTGTCAGGGATTCAGTATATCAAATGTAAAATAGAAAAATGAAACCAATGTGTATGCAAATATGTGCTAAACAAAATCTTCCCACTCTCATCCAGAACAATTCCTTGACATTTCCTTCCCCCAAAGTAAGACACAATTAGAGGAGTAGAGTAATAAAATCTGTGAATAATATGCTCAGGAGTTTACAACCTTGGAAGTGGTAGAGGAGTTATCCTAGTATGGGACAGGATAAAAACTCCATATATATGGAGCTATGCTGGCCTAAATACTTCTTGAGAAACTGCCTCTGAGTTTGGGCACTTGAAATATATGTTTTTGTCAGGAGCTTTAGCTTCTTTCTAGTGAGACCATCAAAGCTGTGTCTGCATCTATGTGACCTGGAGGACATGATTTCTTATTTTCCAATGAACATGAGGCAGCAGTGCTGAATTCTCTCTTTGTAAGTAAACTGTGGCCACTGGGGGCTAAGGGTATTCCCATGTGGACTGGGAAGCCATTTGGACATCCTCCACTTTTCGTGGTGTTTCTTGCTGCTGCACTGGGACTTTGGCATTTGCTTCATGAAATAAAAGAAGTTCAACTGGGACACAGTTCTGGAGGCAATTCTTTCATGTGTGGTTGGTCAGGGTCTGCAGGAGAATGCACCAACCAGGCTTCTATCCCACATAGCTTGGCCACATGTCTATAGCAACCTGATTCTGAACATTGCCCGGAAACATCTCCATATAACCAGAAGCCTTTACATGGAAGGGTCTGCTGGCTGCACCATGTCAGTCACAAGCCATTTGGAAGCCAATGGCAGATCCACATGGCCCCACCACAAATTTTTTATCACACATCTGCCTACCAATGCTCTAGGCCCACTACTCAGCAGGTTCCAACATACTGGCATCTCTGTTCTACACCATTTTCATGAAACCCACTCAATCAAGGCACTGTCTTGCATATTTACGATCAGCAACAGGACATCCAAAGTTTCTCCAGTGCCACCTGGTCATGGGAATTTCAAAAATTTCATGGTATTTATCTAGGCATTTTTCAAGGATGACGTTGCAGGCACTGTGGGTTTCAATTCATTCAGGAACCATTAAATGGTGAGGAAGCTCATTTCAATGAATGCTCTGTAGAACTCTCACAGGCAAGGCTTCCCAAAGAGTGGCCAAAATGTCACGTGAAGCCAGGCCCATTGAGGTCTACAATGTGACGTCCATGGGTGTTGTGACTCTCAACTATGGCTGCCAAGTCTTTCAGAATTAAATCATGTGATATCCTGGCTGAGATACCCAGGGCTCTGTGGAAAGCCAACCTGGGCCTAGATCTCAGTTTCCAAGGGTGATTCTCATGGGTGGACTCCTAAAATCCCAACAAAATTCATGGCAATACTTCTCTGAATTCAGTCTCTAAGGGGAATCACACCAGAGTTCAGGCCCAGGTGGTCCAGGTCATGTCTTCATACTGGACACAAATGACCAAATTTAAAACCAAAACCCTCCCATATGGCCCTCATCTTCTTCCATATAGACACTAATCACAACCTCTGGCGGAAGGTTTCCATGAGTGGCGGAGTCCAAGAGAGTGTCCAAAATAACTCCCTTGCCCCTCATTGGCGTAAATTCAGGGTGGTCTGGACACCCTTCATGTGAAACAGGAGTGATCAAATATGCTAGACGTTAATACTTCTATGCTTCTCCAATTTGTGGAAAACTGAGTGTCAGGTATATATTTTTATGTGATTTGCAGTCATGAGAAATCACAAGCACCTCTGCAGGTCTTTGAAGAACCCATTTGACCCAAAGGATCCCTATTCTCACTTGATGGAGTTCAAGAACTTTAAAGAGGAAGGCAACAGACTTCATCCACAAGGACTGCTCTTTGGCCGTTTTGGTTTTGGATGCACACATGGGATCTCTCTTTACATCCACCAGGTGCTCAGAATCTAAGCCACAACCTCACACAGGGCCAAGAGGCTGATTCAGACACATCCCTTTCCAAAGCAATTAAGCAAAGAGCCACAGGTGATGCCCATTCATTTCCATTTGAAAACTGTTTTCTTTAGGCTTCACAAAGGGGTGGCCTGAGGCAAAGACCTTCCTGACATTCAGGGGAACAGAACAATAGGTTAGCAAATGGCCCAAAGCAGTGTTTCTCCACTGAGACTTTCCTGGTCACACTGATATCTGAATTTTCTGAGATGCTCACCATTCCCTTCAGCTATCCAGTACATGGCCATGTCACAGAGCTTAGAGGCGGTACTTATCTTGGTCACAAAATCATGAGCCTATTCTGGAGAGTGGCCAGAATTCAGGAAGAAAACAGGAACTTAGGAAGATAGCAGGTGTTACCCATCCATAAGGCAAGCCGCATTCCTTTCATACATTGGGCAGAAAGAATTCTGGTAAGCTTTCTACTAGCCTGGACACATCCTTTGATGCATTCTCTTTTCTAATGTCTACAACCATGGACACAGTGGGATACACAGACTTAAAAACACTCGCCTTGTCAAATCACTTGTTAGAAATCGTCCACTCCAAACCAAACAAACTGCCTTTCCTACCTATTCTCAAAACATGAGACAAAATCACAAACACACACTCACACCCACAAAGTCACCTCCTTTCCCAAAGTAGGTCTCTGACGATCGGGTGTGACCTCTGACTGGTGGGCCGTACTATGTTCCCATCAAATGGCCTGTTCTGTCTCAGATCTGGTTTCCTTGGCCAACTCTGTGAAGTTGTCAGGAGACAGCGGTGAGCCACTTCCTGCTTACTCAGGAAAGGCCACTCTTCAGAGCTTTCCTGGCATTTGGCCATCCTCACATCAGTAGATACCAAGAAAGACTGACTCTGTCCTTGGTAAATCAAAAGAAGGGAGACCACTGGGACTGGGCCTGGGACTAGATTTGTGTGCCTGGATGCCTGGATCCCAAGTTCAGAGAGTTCCATCACCAAGAATGTGAGGTGAGGTCACTTCCTTCAGGAACTGAATGAGGTCAATGCCTTGGCAAGCACATTGTCCTAACATTTGCTTCCAAAGGTCCCATGAAATGGAGGCTGTCCCTAATTTTTTTGACACTTTCACAAGTTAGAATGGTATATCAAATATTGGTAACCAGGAACAGCTCTCCACAGAGGCCTCGTTTTGTCCTTCTTCTCTACATAAAGAAGAGAGAGGCTGATTCAGACACATCCCTTCATGCTGACCAGGTTGTTTGCAATGAAAGATGACTTTTGCTCTCTCAGTTCCTTCATAGGTGCCTACAACTTCTCTAGGGATCATTTGCGCATAGACCTTTGAGTTTCTCAGCAGTTGGAAGATCCCCTACATTCCTGTATATTAAGACCAACTCTGTCCTTGCTCTTCTCTAAAGTTAGATTGAAGGAACAGTGTATGGTTAGGGTTAATAACAGGTTTGATTTGGAATAGAAATCATTCTGCTGGATGAATAATGGTATTGGGAATCTGCGATATTTTCAAAAATATATAGGTAAAATATAGGAATCTGAAAACAGAAATCTAGGTAAGATTTGAAGCCCAGAAGGGCATTGGGCCCTTGATTGCGGTATTAAGCATAGGACCTTGTAACTTGGATGATTGATTTTCAAAGAGAACTTCCAGTCAAAATGGATAGTCAGGAGTATTAGGAAGATAGTCGGTATGTTTATAAAGGAGAGTGAGTATAGGATTTGGACCAAAAGTTCTTTAGCTATAGGGTTTCGGGTATTGAGTGAATGTAAATGTCAGCACATGTGAAGAATTAATCACAATGATGAACTGGGGAAAATATGTAGGAATGCAGATATCAATAGAGACTTTAGGAAATCTGGCAAAGTATAGTCGGTAGTGAAATGTTAATAAAATAGATTCTTGTCACTTCCTGTTTTTCTGTATGCTTAATAAAACACTGTTGAAATCTTGAGAAGTGTTTTCTAAACTTTTTCCCAGAATGTGCTGTCCCCAACAGCCAAACTTCAGAATGTACTCCCTCACCCAGTTGCACGCAAACTGCTCACCCGCCCAGGCCCATCAATAAACTTTCCTCCCTGCCCTCTTCAAGGAAAGTATATAAGCTCTGCTTAAGCTGTTCTCAGGGTTCTCTGCTCTATTCAAATGAGCTCTGAGCCCCAGCATGCTGGACCCCCAATAAACCCTTTGTTTTTGCATGAGAGAGTCTCTTAGTGGTCTCTTCCCCCAATGCTCTTCCGATCTTTATATATGGAGGTTCCACCGAAATCCAGCAGCGGTGAACGAGAGACCCCAATGGGCTACTCTCAGGGTAAGTAAGGCGCTTCTTTCTGGTTTCAGGTTTCAGGTTAGGGCTTGGCAAAATGGCTGTCGATGAAGTGTGTGAGCTCTCTTTGATGGTGGCTGGCAGACGTGTCACAGAGCCACAAGCCAAGTCCCTGGGGGAGGCCACAGAGGACTCGGGAATCGAGGAATAATAGTCCCCTTGACTCAGTGATACTTTGTTTCAGATTCGGTATTGCCAGCCCATCGGGTTTTGCCGCCTGCTCAGTCTTGGTCTCAGTGTTGGACGTCCATTGCCTGTCTTTATTGTTTTCTCTTGTCTGTGTCCTGTGTCGTTGCTTTTACTGTTTGTGTATCTTTCATTATGGGACAGATCACTTCAATGCCTCTGTCCCTGACCCTTGATCTATGGACCAAAGTCCGCTTAAGGGCTCAGAATGTTTCTTTTTCAGTAAAACGCTGGACCTGGCAGACTCTGTGTGCCTCAGAATGGCCCACCTTTGGATTCGGAGGGCCCCTAGAAGGATCTTTCTACTTACCACTAATTTAAAAAGACAGAGATATTGTCTTACAGCCAGGGCCACATAGCCATACTGATAAACAGGAATATACCTTAACTTGGCAGGACCTCTGCAAATCTCCTCTTCCGTGGGTGAAGCCTTTCCTTGCTGTGTCCCCGTTCCTACTCCTTCCCCCACGATCTCTCAACCCCTCTGCTCCTCCTCCTCCTCCACCCTCTGTTCTCCCTGAGTCACAAGATTTGACTCTACTGGACTCTCCTCCCCTTCCTTATCTTCTACCCTTGTCCCACAACCCCCAACACCCTCTAAGTGATTCTCCAGCTGCTGACTCAGCCTCTCCGCAATTGGAGGACGCTAAGCCAGCCCAGGGCCCTCCAGATAACTCCCCTGCGTCACACACAGCCCCTCCTCCCCTGGAGGAAGCTGGACTTGCTAAAGGAACTCGCTGGTGGCAAATGATTGAAAACCCTGGAACTCCCGTGTTGCTTCCCTCCATCCCTAAGGGCCAATGATTGACGATGGCCATGGGGAAAAAAATGGAAGCCTACCAGTATTGGCCTTCTCCTCTTCAGACCTATATAAATGGAAAAATAACAATCCCCCTTTTACCGAGGACCCAACCTGGCTCTCAGGTCTGGTGAAGTCATTGATGTTTTCACACCAACCTACTTGGGATGACTGCCAACAACTCCTAGGCACTCTCTTCATGACAGAGGAACAAAAGAGAATCCTCCTGGAGGCTAGAAAAAAGTATCCTCGGACCAAATGCGTGACCGACAAAACTTCCCAATATATTCAAAGCCGGCTTTCTCTTGAAACGACCCAACTGGGACCCCAACACCTTTGAAGGTAGGGAGCATCTGTCCACTTATCGCCGGGCTCTAATAGTGGGTATCTTAGTGGCCGCTAGGTGACCAACTAATTTGGCCAAGGTAAGAGAGATTATTTAAGGGCCTGATGAATCTCCCTGTATGTTCCTAGAGATAATTATGTAGGCATATAAGAGACATACTCCTTTCGATCCTCAGGCAGAGGACCAAAAGGCATCTGTCACAATGGCCTTTATTGGGAAAGCTGCCCTGGATATTAAAAGAAAGTTACAATGCTTAGATGGATTACAAGATATGACTTTGAGGGATTTAGTCAGAGAACCCGAGAAGGTATACTTTAAGAGAGAAACTGAGGAAGAGAAGGGAGCTAAGTGAGGATAAAAGAAACAAAAGACAGACTAAGGCATTGACTAAGGTCCTGGTCACAACAACAAATAGGCCAGAAACTAAGAAACAGAGAGACAGGAAGGGATACCTGGGCACACACTAGAGGCCACCCCTGGCCTCAGATCAATGTGCCTACTCTAAAGAAAAAGGACACTGGGCCAAAGAGTGCCCTAGAAAGAGACAGCCATGCCAGCCAGATATTCTGACTCTGGAGGAATACTAAGAAAGTCCGGGCTCAGATCCTCTCCCTGACCTCAAGGTAACTTTTGAAATGGAGGGGAACACAATAAACTTTGAAGTAGATACAGGGGCAATATACTCAGCCCATAAGGCCCATTGGGCCCTCTACCGAATAAAAGGTCTCTAATTCAAGAGTCTAACAGAAGTAAATATCGGGCTTTGACAACTAAGAGGACCATGGACCAGGGAAAAGGAAAAATCCATCACTCCTTCCTAGTAATCCCAGAATGCCTGGCCCCATTGATGGGCAGAGTTCTGCTCACCAAGCTCTGGGCCAAAATAACTTTTAACCCTGAAGGCCCCCAAGTGGAATTTTTTAATCCTTCAGTAACTACTCCTATAATCATGGCTCTAACTATGTCAGTAGCAAATGTTCATCAACTCACTCACCTTTGTTCAAAGAAACTGCATTCATTCGTGAAGGATCAAGAACACAGTTTTCCACTAACCTACTCACAGCAAAAGGAAATAACTGAATGGGTAACAAAAACCTGTCAGGTCCATTAATTGGTTAAAGCTTACACTTCCAAGCTTCCTGCAGGAAAGCACCTATGAGGAACCAGACGAGGACAATTCTGGGAAGTGGACTTTACTGAAATTAAGCCAGTAAGGTATGGACTTAAATAACTCCTAGTCTTTGAACATACATTTTCAGGATGTATTGAAGCCTTCCCCACACACACAAAAAAAAGAAATAAAAAAGAAGAAAAAAGAAACATCGCAAATGGTTGTAAAGAAGATCCTGGAAGATATTTATTCTCCCCTTGACGACCAGTAGTCTAAACCCTCATCAGCCCCTTAAGCTGCGATGGCTGATCACAAATCCTACTGGACACGAAGTATGGCCTATCTCGAATACAGCCCCCTTACGAACCTGGTGGCCATCTCTCCACCCAGTCATTTGTCAGCTGGCTATAGGTCTTTCCTATTGGGATATCCCTGATTAACAGGATCCCACTAAAATTCCATTAAATCCCTTCCGTACCATAGATAATGGAAACAAACATTATAGATGTAGGGACACGTGAGCCAGATGCAGGTTGGCTAGCCTAGATTACTATGTTTGCCCGGCAGACTATCAAAGCCACAAACAGTCACGGCTGTGGGGGGGGAGAGCAGACTTCTATTGTAAGTCATGGGGATGTGAGCATACAGGGACTGTCAGATGGAACCCAAACTCCTCATCAAATTCTGTACACAGCATTGGCCATATTACGAATTAGATAACCAAAACCGATGGCCCCCAGAGGGGTCTCTAGATCCTCAAATTCTGTGTGACCTTTTTAACTTCTGCAAGTGCTCAAAAGGGTGAAAGGAGATTCCGCTATGTGGAGGCCTTCTCTCTCCTTTGCTCACATCCTGAACTATGATTCTCCAATAGATGCTCACCCTCAGCCTTGTGCTCTAGACTCTCTGCTGTCACTCCCACCTCAGCAACTTGATTTCTCCCCTCCAATATCTAGATCAAAAACCCAAATCTCGACTGGTTCTCAGACCATTGCTCCCTTGCTGAGGTTGCAGGTACTGAGGTACCACTCCATTCACTCACTCCTCTCCTCTCCTGTCAGTGCCCGCACCGGGTCCCACCCAGTCCTCTTACCACCTAATGCAAAGCTCAAACCCGCTGAGAAGAATCCTCAGACCCTAATACAAGATGTAATGAAAATGGCCTTTAATGTTGCTTTGTCATCACTAAAAACAGGTTACTAAGAATTTAAAGTCCCTCACAGGCTTTTTGGAATCTCACTCCCGTCTCCCCCTCTGTTCTATCTGTTCTACTGCTCAAGTTTTTGTTGCTATTAAGATCCCAAAGCCCTCTCCCAATATTCTTTTACATCTCTCCTTCCTCATTCTCAGATCCACAGAGCTGCTCTTA
This sequence comes from Callospermophilus lateralis, assembly GCF_048772815.1. Classification (NCBI taxonomy): domain Eukaryota; kingdom Metazoa; phylum Chordata; class Mammalia; order Rodentia; family Sciuridae; genus Callospermophilus; species Callospermophilus lateralis. The sequence goes on along the minus strand of NW_027512546.1, from coordinate 18,963 downwards.
TTTCTGCCTTCCAAATTGTCCCCCTCTGTACCAGGCCCACAGAAAAGTCTTAACTGACCTTCTCCAGAAGTCTTCACCATGGCTGATTTAGGACTTTCAGCAAAAGAGTCCCTATAAAAGAGTTCACTGTAGATAAACTTCCTATTTTTGTGTTGCCCTGGTCTCCTTGGCAACTGGCTAAAAAATGAAGCACTCCTGATCTAGACACACCCTTACTAGTTTTTCACAAAATATTTGAAAAAAAGTCCTCTGGCCTTGAGCTGGGGCTTCACAGAGATGGCTACATTTCTAAGATAAAGAAGTTACAAACTGGGCTGTATGGAAACAGCTGGAAGGGGGAAAAAAAGAAAGGGAAGACACCCACACCCAGGTGTCCTTGAAAAGTTAACTTGCCCAAACTGAGGAAAAAAGAGAAACAAAAACTGCTTTTTGTGAACTTCTGCAGACTGTGAACTTCTGAGCCCCTTCCCTTACGTGTTGGGTACAAAATTCTGAAACTACGTAACTTGGGTTTCAGGGGATTAATTGATTACAACAGAAGCAATGCCCTCTGAATCTGGTTGAAACCAAAAAAGACTGTTTCCGTGTCTTTGGTGCTATCTTAGGTGCCTTGCCTTGTCCGTCCCTACAACAGTATAATTCTATATACTTAAACATTGTTTATGTTTTCATGAAATGGTCAACAGATGTGATTAATTGTGAAATGGAGCAGATGTTTCCCAGAGTGCTCTATCATGACGCAGGTTCATCTGAAGATCAAAGAGGGGGACATACAACCCGGTTCCGCTGGGAACATATGTCCCTCACCTTAGCCATTCTATTACGAATAGGAGTTGCTGCAGGGTTGGGCACAAGAACCACTGCTCTGGTCCATGGGACACAACAAGTGACCCAATTAGAAGAAGCAATAGATCAAAACTTAAAGATTTTAGAAACCTCCATCACAGCTTTGCAGGAATCTTTAACCTCTCTCTCTGAAGTTGTTTTACAGAAAAGGCGAGGGTTGGACCTCCTTTTCATGACAGAAGGGGGCCTTTGTGCTTCATTGAGGGAAGAATGTTGTTTTTATGTCGACAATACTGGAGTTGTAAAAAAATCTATGAGTAAATTAAAAGATGCCTTGAAGAGCAACAACGAGAGAGAGAGGCACAAAAACGGTAGTTTGAGTCTTTTTTTACACAGTCCCCCTGGTTAATTACGTTTTTATCAACCCTGGCTGGTCCAATAATAATCCTCATAGTATTACTAACTATAAAACCCTGTTTCCTCAATCATGTAATTTCTTTTCTCCAAGCTCAAATTGGACAAATTAAAATTATGGTAATACCCCACTAGCAGACATAGAATGTGACACCCCACAATGATCACTTTTATGATTAAAAGTAGCCAGAAAAAGAAGTGGGGAATGAAAGGTTAATAAAATATGTACTTGTCACTTCCTGTTTTTCTGTACGCTTAACAAAACACTGTTGAAATCTTGAGAACTCTTTGCTAATCTTGTTGCCAGAATGTGCTGTCCCCAATTGCCAAACTGCAGAATCTACTCCCTCACCCGGTTGAATAGAAACCTGAACTGTACTTGGATCATTGAATGTAGAAGAGAACATCCATTCAAAAAGTTATAGTCAGTTGGATTAGAAAGATAGTCGGTAAGTTTAGGAAGAAAAGTGAGTATAGGATTTGGAACAAAAGTTCTTTAGCAATAGGGTTTTGGTTAGAGAGTCAATGTAAATGTCAACACAAGTGAAGAGTCAGTCACAATGATGCACAGGGCAAAATATGTAGGAAAGCAGATATCAATAGAGACATTAGGAAATCAGGAAAAGAATAAAGTGAGTGATGGGATTAGATATTTTCAACAGGGTTGAGGATGAATATGTGAGCTTAGGATAAAACAAATATGAAGTCAACAATAGGATTGACATTTGATAGCATTAGCGTAGCCCAAGACAGTGTCCAAAATAAGCTCTGTTGCCCCTCATTTGCCTAAATTCCCAGTGGCCTGTACACCCTTCCTGTGTACCAGGAGTGATCAAATAGGCCTGCCCTTAATACTGCTCTGTTTCTCCAATTTGAGTCCTACTGAGTGTCGGGTACAGATTCTTTATGTGAATTGGAAAGATGAGAAAACTCAAGCACCTATTGGATAGCCTCTGAATAGATTTGAAGAACTCATTTGACCCAAAAGATCCCTATTCTCACTTGATGGAATTCAGGAACCTTACAGAGGAAGGCAAAATACTTCATCAACAATGACTGCTCTTTTTGCCATTTTGGATTTTATGCACCCATGGGATCTTTCTTTAGATCCATCAGGTGCTGAGAATCTAAGTCAAAGAATCACACTGGGCCAAGAGGCTGATTCACACACATCTCTTTCCAAATCAATTAAGGAAAGAGCCAAAGTAAAGCATATTCATTTCCATTTGAAAAATCTTTCCTTCAGGATTTACAAAGGGTTGGCCTGAGACAAAGACCTTCCTGACTCTCAGGGCAACAGAACAATAGGTAAGCAAATGGCCCAAAGCAGGGATTCTCCACTGAGACTTTACTGGTCACACTGATATCTGAGTTTTCTGAGATGCTCGACATTCCATTCATCTATCCAGTACATGGCCATGTCACAGAGCTTGGAGGTAGTACATATCTTGGACAAAAAACCATGAGCCTATTCTGGAGATTGGCCATAATTCAGGAAGAAAACAGCAACTTAGGAAGGTAGCAGGTATCGCCCATCAATAAGGCAAGCCACAGTCAATTCATAAATTGTGCTGGATGAATGCTGGGAAGCTTTCTATGAGACAGGACACATCCATTGATGCATTCTCTTTTCTAATGTCTACAAGCACGGACACAGTGGGATACACAGACATAGAAACACCTGCATTGTCAAACGACTTACTAGAAACAGTTCACTCCAAACCAAACAAACTGCCTTTTCTACCTATTCTCAGAACATGAGACAAAACCACAAACCCACACCCGCAATGGCACCTCCTTCCCCCAAATAGGTCTGTGACTCTCCGGAGTGTGCTCTGACTGATGGGCCATACTATGATGCTCCGAAATGGCCTGACCTGTCTCAGATCTGATCTTCTTGGCCAACAATGTGAAGTTGTTAGAAGCCAGGAGTGAGCCACTATCTGCTTTCTCAGGAAGAGCCCCTCTTCCGAGCTTTCCTGGCATTTGGCCATCCTCACATCAGTAGGTATCAAGAAATACTGACTCTGTCCTTTGTAAATCCAAAAAAGTGAGACCACTGGGACTAGGACTGGGACTGGCTCTGGGTGCCTGGCTTTCTGTATACCAAGTTCAGAGAGTTCCATCACCAAGGAAGTGAGATGAGATCACTTCCTTCAGGAACTGAATGAGATCACTGCCTTGGCAACCACTTTGTCATAACAATTGCTCCCAACGGTCCCATGAGATGAGGGCTGCCCCTACTTCCTGTGACACTTTCACAAGTTAAAATGGTATATCACCCGTAGGCAAAAGGGAACAGCTCTCCACACAGGCCGGGTTTGGTACATCTTCTCTACATTAAGAAGAGATAGGCTCATTCTGACGCAACCTTAATCCTGACCAGGCTGTTTGCCATGAAAGATGATTTTTGCTCTCTCAGGTCTTACATAGCTGCCTACATCTTCTCCAGAGATCATTTCTGCATGGAGCTTCGAGGTTCTGAACAGATGGAAGATCCACTGCATTCCTGTACTGTAAGACCAACACTGTCCCTGCTCTTCAGTAAACATAGATGTGAATTGGAGTCATGAGAAATCCCACGAACCTATGGGATAGCCTCTGCAGGGCATTAAAGAATTCACTTGACCCAAATGATCCCTATTCCTCACTTAATGGAGGTCAGGAACCTTACAGACGAAGGCGAGAGACTCTATCCACCATGACAGTTCTTTTGTCCATTTTGGTTTTGGATGCACACATGGGATTTTTCTTTAGACCCATCATGTACTGTGAATCTAAGCCACAGCCTCACATAGGGCCAAGAGGCTGATTCAGACACATCCATTTTCAAAGCAATTAACCGAAGAGGCACAGGTAATGACCATTCAATTCCATTTGAAAACTATTTTCTTCAGGCTTCACAAAGTGTGGCCTAAGGCAAAGACCTTCCTGACATTCAGGGCAACAGAATAGGTAAGCAAAAGGCCCAAAGCAGGGTTTCTCCACTGAGACTTTCTTGGGCATACTGATATCTGAGTTTTCTGAGATACTCACATTCCCATCAGCTATCCAGTACATGGCCATGTCACAGAGATGGAGGTGGTACATATCTTGGACACAAAATCATGAGCGTATTCTGGAGAGTGTCCAGAATTCAGAAAGAAAACAGGAATTTAGAAAGATGGCAGGAATTGCCCATCCATACGGCAAGCTGCAGTCCATTCATAAATTGCACAGGATGAATGCTTTGAAGCTTTCTCATAGACAGGGCACATCCATTGATGCATTCTCTTTTCTACTGTCTACAATCACGGACACAGTATGATATATAGACACAGAAACACTCACGTTGTCAAAGGACTTACTAGAAACAGTTCACTCCAAAACAAACAAACCAGCTTTCCTAACTATTCTCAGAACATGAGACAAAACCACAACTCACACTCACACCCAAAATGGTACCTCTTTCCCCAAAGTAGGTCTGTGTCTATCCGGAGTGTCCTCTGACTTGTGGGCCATACTATGTTCCCCAAAAATGGCGTGTCCTGTCTTCAATCTGGTCTCTTTAGCCAACTCTGTGAAGTTGTCAGGAGCCCGTGGTGAGAAACTACCTGCTTTCTCTGGAAAGGCCAGTCTTCATAGTTTCCAGGCATTTGACTGTCCTCACATCAGTAGGTACCAAGAAAGAGTGACTCTGTCTTGTTAAATCCAAACAAGTGAGCCCACTGGGACATGGAGTGGGTTTGACTCTGTGTGCCTGGTTTCCTGGATCCCAAGATCACAGACTTTCATCACCAATAATGTAAGGTGAGGTCACTTCCTTCAAGAACTGAATGAAGTCACTGCCTTGGAAACCACTTTGTTTTAACAGTTGCTTCCGAGGTTCTCAAAAGATGGAGTCTGCCTCTACTTGCTGTGACTCATTCATAAGTTAGAATGGTATATCAACCATAGGCACCGGGGATCAGCTCTCCACACAGCCATGGTTTGGTCCATCTTCTCTACATTAGGAAGAGAGAGGCTAATTCAGACACATCCCTTCAACCTGACCAGGTTGTTTGCCATGGAAGATGACTTTTGCTCTCTCAAATCTTTCATACCTGCCTACACCTTCTCCAGGGATTATTTCTGCAGGGACTTTTGAGGTTCTCAGCTGGGGGATGATACCCTACCTTCCTGGATTTTAAGACCAACTCTGTCCCTGCTCTTCTGTAAAGTGAGATTGAGGGAACAGTGTATGGTTAGTGTTAATAGCATGTTCGATTTGGGTTAGGAGTCATTCTGCTGGATGAATTATGGTATTGGGAAACTTTGATATTTATAACAATATAAATGTGAAATATATGTATGAGAACAGAGATCTAGGAAAGATTTGAAGCCCAGAAAGGCATTGGGCCCTTGATTGGTATACTTAGATTGAATCATGTTCTGCACCGAGGTCTCAGATAAATCGATATACAATGGCATAGGACCCTATACCTCGGATGATTGAAAGTAGAAGAGAACATCCAGTCAAAAGGGATAGTCTGTAGGATTAGGAAGATAGTAAGTAGGTTTAGGAAGAAGAGTGAGTCTCGGAGTTGGACCAAAAGTTCTTTAGCAATTGGTTTTCAGTTAGAGGGTGAATGTAAATGTCAGCACATGTGAAGAGACAGTCACAATGATGAACTGGGAAAAATATGTAGGAAAGCAGATATCAATAGGGGCATTAGGAAATCAGGAAACATATAAAGTGAGTGATAGGATTAGATATTTTCAAAAGGCTTGAGGTTAAATATATAATCTTAGGAAGAAACAAATATGTAGTAACCAATAGGATTGACATTTGAGAGCAGTAGGCACCCTGGACATAGATGCTTTTAGTAATCCATGGTCACTTCCCATTTAGGCTTTGGTACAATCATATGTGTGACCTTTGCATTTTGTGTACAGAATACTACTGTGGTAAAATGTATATGTAGATCAGGTGACATGAGTATTTCTTGCACTATAAAGGGGAGTAATATTCTGGAAACTTATAAATTAGTACTGGGGATAAAAATAGGTGTACCTTGTGTTGATGATTATTGAGATGATGCATGAATAGACCATATTGTGAATAAAGTATGTAACTGGATCCAACATTAAATAATGGTTTGAGTTTGCATCTGAAAATATATTGGAAATCTTATATTGATATATATACCATCATTCCAACGAGTTATATATGCAATGGTATTATTAGGGTTACGGTTTATCGTGAAGAGTGAGTTTTGCTTCAAAAATGATTATGGAATCGAAAATAATGTGTTTAGAAAGAAGTCTAGTGAAAAGACCAGTAAAGAAACATGGAGGAATACATGTGTTCTGAAGTAGTAAGTAATTGAAAGTGAAAAAAATGCCAAAAAAATTTGTGAAGTTGTGGATGAAAAAATACATCCTATGATGTCCATAAACTGAAGAAATAGTAATGTACCAGTGTTGAGTAAAAATGAACTTCAAATTACACATCATGTCCCCTAGCAATCTACTTGCATTAATGTTAAACTGGGTCAGTTACTGTAGAAATATTAGGATTTTTAAGCACCATCCACTGAACTTAGTTTTCAGTAGTAGGAAACCAAAATATATTTCAGGTGTATGAATATTACTGAGAATAATCTTGTGAAAATTTGAATTTAAATGAACATAAATGAATATGAATGAATTTAGGGAGTGTATAATAAGACACATATTTTTCATATTTTTTTAAAATCTGGAGAATATACACACACACACACACATGCACACACACACACACACGCACACACACACACACATTAATATTTAGCAATATATATGCCAATCGATATGCATCATGAAATATAATTCATTCACAAATCCAAAAATATTCATTTTACTGAACATGGATTTATGTATAGTGTTTTTCACTAGGAAGCTCACCCATAGGTGGAATTTTCAGTTCCATCATTATTTAGGGAAAGTCATCTCTTCTCACAATTTTTATATTCCAAAGCCAGTGATCTTTCAAGAATGTACGTGTGATACCAGGTAGGATATTGTATATGCATAAAAAAATTACATGTGCTGAATAGGATACAGAGAAAGGGAGACAGGAATTTACATATGTGATAACTTTAAAAAATCATGGAGAAATATTAAAATGAAAAGTTTACTAAATTTAAAACACATACTCTTGATAAAGAGGAAGACAAATACAAATATACACCATGCTTCCTATGAAAGGACTGTACTTCTATTCAGTTAGGTTTTTTTTTTCTCCATGATATTAGGATTAGTAGTCAGAGTCTAGTAGGGTATGGGTTAGTGTCAGGGATTCAGTATTTCAAATGGAAAATAGGAAAATGAATCTAATGTGTATGCAAACATGTGATACACAAAAATCATCCCTCTCTTATCCAGAACAATGCCTTGACATAACCATCGCTAAAAGTAAGACACAATTAGAGGAGAGGAGTTAGAAAACCTGTGAATACATATGTGGAATAAAAAATGCTCAGGAGTTCACAACACTGGAGGTGGTAAAAGAGTTTACAAAAGTATGGGAGAGGGTAAACACTCCAGAAACATGGAGCTGTGCTGACCTAAAGACTTATTGAGAAACTTCCTCTGAGGTTAGGCACAAGAAATATATGTATGGCAATATGTAAATCAATGGTTCTGCAACTGATGTGATTCTGCAATCTGTATATGGAATAAAAATGGGAGCTCATATCCCACTTGAATCAAAGTGTGAAATATGATATATCAAGAAGTATGTACTGTTTTGAACAACCTACAATGAAAATTAATTAAAAAAAGAAAAAGAAATATATGTAATTGTCAGGAGATTTAGCTTCGTTTATAGTGACACCAAAAATCTGGGTCTGCATCTATGTAACCTGGAGGACATGGTTGTTTATTTTGTAATGAACATGAGGCAGCAGGTCTGAATTCTCCCTTTGTAGGTAAACTGTTGCCACTGGGAGCTAAGTGTCTTCCCGTGTGGTCTGTGAAGCCATTTGGTCATCCTCCACTTTTCAGGGTGTTTCTTACTGCTGCACTGGGAATTTGGTATTTGCTTCACGAAATACAATATGTTCAACTGGGACACAATGCTGGAGGGAGTTCTGTCATGTGTGGTTGGTCAGGGTCGGAAAGAGAATGTACGAACCAGGCTTCTATCCCACATAGCTTTCCCCTTGACTATAGCAACCTGATTCTGAACATTGCCCTGAAACCTCTACATATAACAAGATGCCTTTACATATAAAGGTCTGCTGCCTGCACCATGTCAGTCGCAAGTTTTGGAAGCCAATGGAAGATCCAGGTGGTCCTACCAAAAATATTTATTTACACACCTACAGTCCACTGCTCTACACCCACTACCCAGCAGGCTCCAACTTACTGGCATTTCTGTTCTACACCATTTTCACGAAACTCAGTCAATCAAGGCACTGTTTGTTATACTCATGATCAGCAGCAGGATATCTAAAGGTTATCCAGTGCCACCTGGTCATGGGGATTTCAAAAATTTCATGGTATTAATCTAGTCATTTTTCAAGGATGAAGTTGGAGGCACTGTGTGTTTCATTTAATTCAGGAACCATTAAATGGTGAGGAAGCTCATTTCAATGAAAGCTCTGGAGAACACTCACAGGCAAGCCTTCCCAAAGAGTGGCCAAAAGGACACATGAATCCAGGCCCATTGAGGTATACAATGTGAGGTCCATGTGTGTTTGGACTCTCAACTATGGCTACCAAGTCTTTAAGAATTAAATCATGTGATATCCTGGCTCAGAATCCCTGAGCTCTGTGGAAAGCCATCCTGGGCCTAGATCTCAGTTTCCAAAAGCGATTCTCATGCGTGGTCTCCTAAAATCCCAACACTATTCATGGCAATACTTCTCTGAGGTCAGTTCCAGAACTCAGTCTCTAAGGGGAATCACACCAGAGTTCAAGCCCTGGTGGACCCAGTCATCTCTTCCAACTACCACACAAATTACCACAATTAAAACAAGAACCCTCCCATATGGCCCTCATCTTCTTTCATATAGACACTCATCATAATCTGGCTGGAGGTTTCCATGAGGGGCGCAGACCAAGACAGTGTCCCAAATAAGCTCCTTTGCCCCTCATTTGCCTAAAGTCAAGGTGGCCTGGACACCCATCCTGTGAACCAAAAGTGATCAAATAGGCCTGCCATTAATACTGCTCCAATTTGAGGACTACTGTCTGTGGGGTTTAGAGTCTTTATGTGAATTTTAGTCATGAGAAAACCCAAGCACAATGGGCTAGCCTCTGCAGGTTTTGTAGAACTCTTTTGACAAAAAGGATCCCATTCTCACTTGATGGAGGTCAGGAACCTTACAGAGGAAGTCGAGAGACTTCATCCCAATAATTGTTCTTTTGGCGAATTTTCTTTTGGATGCACACATGGTAACTTTCTTTAGATCCATCAGGTGCTGAGAATCTAAGCCACAGCCACACACAGGGCCAAGGGCCTGATTCAGACACATCCCTTTCCAAAGCAATTAAGGAAAGTGCCACAGGTATGCCCATTCATTTCCATTTGAAAACTGTTTTCTTCAGGCTTCACAAAGGGGTGGCCTGAGGCAAAGACCTTCCTGACATTCAGGGCAACAGAACAATAGGTAAGCAAAAGGCCCAAAGCAGGATTTCTCCTCTGAGACTTTCCTGGTCACACTGATATCTGAGTTTTCTGAGATGCTCGCCATCACCTACAGCTATCCAGTACATGGCCATGTCACAGAGCTTGGAGGTGGTACATATCTTGGACACAAAACCATGGGCGTATTCTTGAGATTGGCCGGAATTCAGGACGAAAATAGAAACTTAGGAAGGTAGCAGGTGTTGCTCATCGATAAGGCAAGCTACAGTCCATTCAAAAACGGGGCAATATGAATGCTGAGAAGCTTTCTACTAGACACGACATATCCATTGATGAATTCTCTTTTCTAATGTCTACAACCACGGAAACAGTGGAATACACAGACATAGAAACACTCGCCCTGTGAAAAGACTTACTAGAAACAGTCCACTTCAAATGAAACAAACCGACTGTCCTACCTATTCTCAGAAAATGAGACAAAACCACAAACCCACAACCACACCCACAAAGGCACCTCCTTCCCCTAAGTAGGTCTGTGAATATCCAGAGTGTCCTCTGACTTGTGGGCCATAATATGTTCCCCCAAAATGGCCTTTCCTGTCTCAGATCTTGTCTCCTTGGCCAACTCTGTGAACTTCTTAGGAGCCAACGGTGAGCAACTACCTGCTTTCTCATGAAAAGCCCTGCATCCGAGCTTTCCTGGCATTTGGCCTTCGTCACATCTGTAGGTACCAAAAAATACTGACCCTGTCCTTGGTAAATCCAAACAAGTGAGACCACTGGGACTGGGACTTGGATTGGCTCTGTGTGCCTTGCTTCCTGGATCCCACGTTCAGAGAGTTCCATCACCAAGAAAGTGAGGTGAGGTCACTTCCTTCCTGAACTGAATGAGGGCACTGTCTTGGCAGCCACTTTGTCCTAACTGTTGCTTCCAAGGGTCCCAAGAGATTGAGGCTGCCCCTACTTCCTGTGACATTTTCACAAGTTAGAATGGTATATCAACCAAAGGCACCCAGGAATAGATCTCCACACAGGCCTGGTTTGGTCCATGATCTCTACATTAAAAAAAATCTGATTCAGACACAACCTTTTATCCTGACCGGGTTGTTTGCCATGGAAGATGACTTTTGGTCTCTCAGGTCCTTTATTGCTTCCTACATCTTCTCCAGGGATCATTTCTGCATGGACCTTTGAGGTTCTCAGCAGGTGGAAGTTTTTCTACATTTCTGTATTGTAATATCAACTCCTTCCCTGCTCTTCTGTAAAGTTAGATTGAGGGAACAGTGTCCGGTTATGGTTAAAAACATGATCGATTTGGGTTAGAAATCATTTTGCTGGATGAATGATCGTATTGAGAACTTGCTATGTGTAGAAGAATATATAGGTGAAATATATGTATGAAAAAAGAAATCTAAGTCTGATTTGAAGCCCAGAAGGGCATTGGGCCCTTGATAGGGATACGTGGTGTTGAATTACGTTCTGCAGAGTTGTCTCAGATAAATCGATATACAATGGCATAGCACCTTGTACGTTGCATGAATTAATGTAGAAGGAACATCAAGTCAAAAAGGCATAGTCGGTAGTGAAAGGTTAATAAAATTAATAAAATAGGTACTTGTCACTTCCTGTTTTTCTGTATGCTTAACAAAACACTTTTGAAATCTTGAGAAATGTTTGCTAATCTTGTTCTAGAATGTACTGTTCCCAACAGCCGAACTGCAGAATGTACTCCCTCACTCGGTGTCATGCAAACCACCCACTCGCCCTTACCCATCACTGAACTTCCCTCTCTTCCCTCTCCAAGGAAAGTATATAAGCTCTGCTTAAGCTGTTCTCAGAGGTCTCTGCTCTATTTAATTTAGCTCTGAGCTCCAGCATGCTGGACCACAAATAAACCCTTTGCTGTTGCATGAGACAGTCTCTTGATAGTATCTTCCTCTGACACTCGCCTGACCTTTACATATTGAGGTTCCACCGAGTTCCAGCAGTGGCGGAGGAGAGACCCCAACGGGCTCCTCTTGGAGCAAGTAAGGCGCCTCTTTCCGGTTTCAGGTTTCTTGTTAGGGCTTGGCAAAATTGCTGGCGATGAAGAGCCTGGGCTCTCTCCGACGGTGGCTGAGAGATGTGTCACAGAGACAAAGGGCACCTCTCTGGAGGACCCCGCAGAGAACTCAGGAAATCAAGGAACAATAGTCTTCTCGACTCAGTGATATTTTCTTTTAGATTCGCTGTTGCCATACCATTGGGTTTTGCCGGCTACTCATTCCTGGTCTCAGTGTTGGACGTTCATTGCCTGTCTTTATGGTCTTGTCTTATCTGTGTCGTGTGTCCTTGCTTTTACTGTTTGTGGAACTTTCATTATGGAACAGAGCACGTCAATGCCTCTGTCCCTGACCCTTGATCACTGGACCAAAGTCCGCTTAAGGGCTCAGAATCTTTCTTTTTTTAGTAAAACGCTGGACCTGGCAGAATCTCTGTGCCTCAGAATGGCCCATCTTTGGAGTCGTATGGCCCCTAGAAGGATCTTTCTACTTCCCACTAATTTAAAAAGTCAGAAAAATTGTCTTTCAGCCAGTGCCACATAGCCATCCGGATCAACAGCCATATATCTTAACTTGGCAGGACCTCTGCAAATCTCCTCCTCCATGGGTGAAGCCTTTCCTTGCCCCTACCTCTGCTCCTACTCCTTCCCCCATGATCTCTCAAACCCTCTCAACCTCCTCCTCCTCCACCCTCTGTTCTCCCTGAGTCACAGATTTGACTCTACTGGACTCTTCTCCCCCTCCTTATCCCCTGCCCTCGTCCCCTAACACACAACACACTCTAAGTGATTCCGCTGCTGCTGACTAAGCCTCTCTACCATTGGAGGAAGCTAAGCCGGTAATAGGATCTGACAATGGACCGATGTTCATGGCCCAGGTAAGTCAGGGGTTAGCCAGGAACCTGGGGATTAATTGGAAGTTAAATTGTGCTTATAGACCACAGAGTTCAAGACAAGTAGAAAGAATGAATAGAACCATTAAAGAGACCTTAACGAAATTAAGCTTAGAGACCAGCATAGGATTGGACTATGCTCCTGCCTTATGCAATGTTTCATGTTAGAAAAAATCCCTTTGTTTCTTTGAGTAACCTTACCACGTGTGAAATTCTTTATGGTGGCCCTCCTCCAGTAGGGGACCTAAGCCCAACTGTAAGACCTAAAGATCCTTTCCACACCCCCTTGCTTGACAGACTTAAAGATCTTGAAAGAACTCAGTAATACCTGTGAAAACAGCTGGCCACTGCCTACCCAACTGGGAACCAGGGGATTCCACATCCATATCAAGTAAGAGATTTCATCTATGTAAGATGATATCAGGTGTCATCCCTGGTACCCCGCTGAAAAGGACCATACCAGGTGCTATTATAACACCTACAGTGGTAAACGTAAACAGAATCACTTCCAGGATCCATGCCTCTCATCTCAAGCCTGCTCCCTGTACAGAATCTTTCTGGAAACTGAAAAAGACTGGTAACAGTTTCAAATTGTGTATTCACAATGTGAATAAGGTTATATACTCTCCCCTTGGCTACAAGTAGTCCTAACCCTCATCAGCCCATTAAGCAGTGATGGCTGATCACAAATCCTACTGGAAAAGAAGTATGGTCTATCTCGCATACAGCCCCCTTAGGGACCTGGTGGCCATTTCTCCACCCAGACATTTGTTAGCTGGCTATAGGTATTTCCTATTGTGATATCACTGATGAAGAGGATCCCACTAAAATACCATTAAATCCCTTCTGTACCATAGATAATGGAAACAAACATTATGGATGTAGGGACACGCAAGCCAGATGCAGGTTGGCTAGTCTAGATTACTAAGTTTGCCTGGCAGACTATCAAAGCCACAAAGAGTAACGGCTGTGTGGGGGAAAAGCCGACTTTTTCTGTATGTCATGGGAATGTGTGCATACAGGGGCTGCCTGATGGAACCCCAATTCTTCATCAAATTCAGTACACAGCATTGGCCACATTACCAATTAGACAACCAAAAACTATGGCACCCAGAGGGGTCTCTAGATCCTCAAATTTTGCATGACCTTTTTGACTTCTGCAAGTGCTCAAAAGAGTGAAAGGAAATTCCCCTATGTGGAAGCCTATTCCCTCCTTCACTCACATCCTGAACTATGCTTCTCCAATAGATCATTATCCTCAGCCTTCTGCTCCAGACCCTCTGCTGTCACTCCCATCTCAGCAACTTGATTTCTCCCCTCCAATAACTAGATCAGAAACCCAAAGCTCCACCAGTTCTCTGACCATAGCCCCCTTGCTGAGGTAGCAGGTACATCGGTACCGCTCCACCGACTCATTCCTCTCATCTCCTGTCAGTGCCCTCACCGGGTCCCACCAGGTCCTCTTACCAGCTAACCCAATGCTCAAACGAGCTGAGGAGAGCCCTGAGACCCTTATCCAAGATGTAATATAATTGGCCTTTAAAGTTGCTTTGTCATCACTGAAAACATGTTACTAAAATTTAAAGTCCCTCACAGGATTTTGGGATCCTCACTCCCATCTTTCACTCTGCTCTACCTGATCTACTGCTCAAGTTTGCTGCTAGGAAATTCCAAATACCCTTTCGCATTATTCTTTTACATCTCTCTTTTCCCTCATTCTCAGATCCTCGGAGGTGCTCTCAGCCCCAACTTCCCCGTCTTTCCCCCTCTGTACCAGGTCCACAGAAAAGTCTTAAATGACCTTCTTCAGAAGTCTTCACCATGGCTGAGTTTTGAACTTTCAGCCAAAGAGTCCCAATAAAGACTTTAATGTAGATAAACATTCTCTTTTGTATTGCCCTGTTGTACTTGGCCACTGGCTAAAAATCTCAGTACTTCTAAGCTAGACAACCTCTAACTAGTTTTTCACAAAATATGTGAACAAGTCCTCTGGCCTTCAGCTGGGGCTTCACAGAGATGGCTACATTTCTAAGATAAAGAAATTACCAACCGGGCTCCATGGTAACAGCTGGCAGGGGGAAAATAAGAAAGGGAAGAAAAAGCTCTCCTCCTCCCAGGTGTCCTTGAAAAGTTAACTTGCCCAGAACAGAAGGAAAAACAGAAACAAATACTGCTTTTTTAAACTTCTGAAGACTGTGAACTTCTGAGCCCCATGCCTTATATGTTGGGTACAAATTTCTGAAACTACCTAAACTTGAGTTTCAGGGGATTAATTGATTACAATAGAAGCAATGCCCTCTGAATCCGGTTGCAACCAAATAGGACTGTTTCCCTCTCTTGAGTGCTATCTTAGGTGCCTTGCTTTGTCAGTGCCTACAACAGCATAATTCTATATACTTAAACATCGTTTATGTTTTCATGAAATGATCAAGATATGTGATAATTTGTGTAATGGTGCAGATGTTTCCCAGAGTGCTCTATCATGACGCAGGTTCATTTGAGGATCAAATAGGGGAGGCATACAACCGGTTCCACTGGGAACATATATCCCTCACTTTAGCCATCCTATTAGGAATAGGAGTTGCTGCACGGGTGGGCAGAGGAACCAGTGGCATTGTCCATGGGACACAAAAGATGACCCAATTAGAAGCAGCAATAGAGCAAAAGTAAGATATTAGAAACCTCCTTCAGGGCTTTGCATGAAACTTTAACCTCTCTCTCTGAAGTTGTTTTACAGAACAGTTGAGGGTTGGACCTCCTCTTCATTAGAGAAGGGGGCCTTTGTGCTGCATTGAGGGAAGAATGTTGTTTTTATGCTGACTATACTGGAGTTGTAATAAAATCTATGAGTAAATTTAAAAGACACCTTGAAGAGCATCAACAAGTGAGAGAGGCCCAAGAAGGGTGGCTTGAGTCTTGGTTCACACAGTCCCCCTGGTTAACTACGTTTTTATCAACCCTGGCCGGTCCAATAATAATCCTCATATTATTGCTAACTATAAAACCCTGTTTGCTCAACAGTGTAATGTCTTTTCTCCAGGCTCAAATTGGACGAGTTAAACTTATGGTAATACCCCACTAGCAGACATTGAATGTGACACCCTCCAATGATCATTTTTATGATTAAAATTAGCCAGAAGAAGAAGTGGGGAATGAAATATTAATAAAATAGGTACTTGTCACATCTTGTTTTTCTGTATGCTTAACAGAACACTGTTGAAATCTTGAGAAATGTTTCCAAATCTTGTTCCCAGAATGTTCTATCCCCAGCTGCCAAATTGCAGAACGTACTCCCTCTCCCAGTTGCATGCAAACCGCCCACTCGCCCTGTCCCATCAATACAATTCCCTCCCTTCCCTCTCCAGGGAAAGTATATAAGCTCTACTTCAGCTATTCTCAGGGCTATCTGCTCTATTCAGGTGAGCTCTGAACCCCAGCCTGCTGGACACCCAATAAACAGTTTGATGTTGCATGAGATAGTCTGTTGGTAGTCTCCTCCTCTGAAGCTCGCACCACATTTACTTGGATGATTAAATGTAGAAGAGAACATCCAGTCAAAAAGGGATAGTCTGTAGCATTACGAAGATAGTCAATAAGTTTAGGAAGAAGGGTGAGTATAAGATTTGGAACAAAAGTTTCTTAGCAATAGGATTTCGATTAGAGAGTGAATGTAAATGTCAGCACAGGTGAAGAGTCAGTCACAATGATGAACTGGGGAAAATATGTAGGAAAGCATATATCAATATAGACATTACAAAATCAGGCAGAGTATAAAGTGAGTGATAGGATTAGACATTTTGAACAGGGTTGAGTTTAAATATATAATCTTAGGAAGAAACAAATATGTAGTCACAAATAGGATTGACATTTGAGAGCACTGGGCAAATTTCAGGTGGATGAATATTTCTGAGAATAATCTTGTGAATAGTTGATTATAAATCCACATACATGAACATGAATGAATTTAGGGAGTGAATATAAGACACATATATTTCATATTTTGAAAAATCTGGAGAGTGTATATATATATATATATATATATATATATATATATATATATACATATACATATATATACATATACATAAAACACACACACAGACAAAAAAGTAGCAATATATATGTCAATCAAAATTCATTATAAAATATATACCATCCACAGATCTAAAAATATTCATTTTACTGAACATGGATTTATGTATAATGCTGTTCAACTAGCAAGCTCACCCATAGGTTGAATATTCAGTTCCAACAGGGTTTAGTAGGAGTGATCTCTTCTAACAATTTGTATCTGCCAAGTCAGCCACCTCACAAGAATGTACGTGTGGTACCAGATAGGAATCTATATGTGCATATAAGAATACAGAGAAAGGGAGACAGGAATTCACATATTTGTTAACCTTAAAAATACTAGGACAACTATTTCAACAAACAATTGACTAGATTTATAACTCCAACTCTGTATCATGCAAAAGGCAAGTCCATCTATACACCATGCCTACTCTGAACTGCTTGTATTTCTATTCTTTATGGGTTATTTTTCTCCATCATATTAGGATTAGTAGTCAGAGTCTGGTAGGGTATGGGTTAGAGTCAGGTATTCAGTATTTTGAATTGAAAATAGGACACTGAATCCAATGTGTATGCAAATATATGCTACGGAAAAATCTTCCCACTCTCCTCCAGAACAATGCCTTGACATTACCTTCACCCCAAGTAAGACACAATTAGAGGAGAAGAGTTAGAAAATCTGTGAATACATATCTAGAATGGAAAATGCTCCAGATTTCACATCTTTGGAGGTGGTAGAGGAGTTTCCAAAAGTAAGAGACAGGGTAAACACTCCACAAACATGGAGCTCTGCTGGCCAAAAGACTTTTTGAGAATCTGCCTATGAGGTTGGGCACTTGAAATATATGTTGTTGTCAGGAGCTTTAGCTTTATTTGTAGTGAAACCATCAAAGCTGGATCTGCATCTATGTGACCTGGAGGAAATGGTTACTTATTTTCAAATAAAATGAGGCAGCAGTGATGAATTCTCTTTTTGTAGGTAAACTTTGGCCACTGAGGGCTAAGGGTCTTCCCGTGTGGACTGTGAAACCAATGGTCATCCTCCAATTTTCGTGGTGTTTCTTGCTGCTGTACTGGGAGTTTGGTATTTGCTTCATGAAATACAACGAGTTCAAACGGGACACAGTGCTGAAGGGAGTTCTGTCAGGTGTGGTTGGGCAGGGTCTCCAGGAGAATGCACCAACCAGGGTTCTATCTCAAGTAGCTTGCCCCCTTGACAATTACAACATGATACTGAACATTGCTCTGAAACCTCTCCATATAAAAATATGCCTTTACATTTATGGGTGTGAGGTTGCACCATGTCAGTCACAGCCATTTGGAAGCCAATGGAAGATCCACATGGCCCCACCACAGATGTTTTATCACACATTTGCATAACACAGCTCTAGGGCCCACTACTTACCAGGCCCCAACTTACTGGCATCTCTGTTCTACACCATTTTCATGAAACCCAGTCAATCAAGGCCCTGTCTGGTATACTCATGATCATCAACAGGACATCAAAGGTCCTCCAGTGCCAGCTGGTCATCGGAATTTCTAAAATTTCATGGTAATTATCTAGCATTTTTTCACAGATGCCTTTGGAGGCAATGTTGGTTTCAATTCATTCAGGAACCATTAAATGGTGAGGAAGCTAATTTCAGGGAAATCTCTGGAGCACTCTCACAGGCAAGTCTACCCAAAGAGTGGCCAAAAAGTCACATGAAGCCAGGCCCATTGAGGTCTACAAAGCGAGGTCCAAGTGTGTTTAGAATCTCAATTATGCCTGCCAAGTCTTTCAGAATAAAATCATGTAATATCCTGGCTGTGATTCCCAGTGTTCTGTGGAAAGCCACTCTGGGCCTTGATCCCAGGTTCCCAATGGCAACTCTCATTCCTGGCCTCCTAAAATCCCCACACAATTCATGTCAATACTTCTCTGAGGTCAGTTCCAGAACTCAGTCTCTAAGGGGAATCACAGCAGAATTCATGCCCAGGTGGACCCAGTCATCTCTTCCAACTGCCACACAAATGACCACAATTATAACCAAAACACTCCTACATGGCCCTCATCTTCTACCATAAAGATAGTCATCATAACATCTGGATGGAGGTTTTCATGAGAGGCACATCCCAAGACAGTGTCCAAAATAAGCTCCCTTGCCCCTCATTTGCCGAATGAC